>NW_022589718.1:4995295-5002790 GCF_004348235.1 Phoca vitulina | reverse complement strand
GGATTGCATTGAATGTGTAGATTGCTCTAGGTAGCATTGACATCTTCACAATATTTGTTCTTCCAATCCATGAGCATGGAACGTTTTTCCATTTCTTTGTGTCTTCCTCAATTTCTTTCATGAGTATTTTATAGTTTTCTGAGTACAGATCCTTTGCCTCTTTGGTTAGATTTATTCCTAGGTATCTTATGGTTTTGGGTGCAATTGTAAATGGGATCGACTCCTTAATTTCTCTTTCTTCTGTCTTGTTGGTGTATAGGAATGCCACTGATTTCTGTGCATTGATTTTCTATCCTGCCACTTTCCTGAATTCCTGTATGAGTTCTAGCAGTTTGGGGGTGGAGTCTTTTGGGTTTTCCCCATAAAGTATCATATCATCTGCAAAGAGTGAGAGTTTGACTTCTTCTTTGCCGATTCGGATGCCTTTTATTCCTTTTTGTTGTCTGATTGCTGTGTCTAGGACTTCTAATACTGTGTTGAATAGCAGTGGTGATAGCGGACATCCCTGTCATGTTCCTGACCTTAGGGGGAAAGCTCTCAGTTTTTCCCCATTGAGAATGATATTCGCTGTGGGTTTTTCATAGATGGCTTTTATGATATTGAGATATGTACCCTCTGTCCCTATACTCTGAAGAGTTTTGATCAAGAAAAGATGCTGTACTGAGGCGCCTGCATGGCTCAGTCATTAAGCGTCTGCCTTCAGCTCAGGTCATGATCCCAGGGTCCTGGGATCGAGCCCTGCATCGGGCTCCCTGCTCAGCGTGAGGCCTGCTTCTCCCTCTCCCACTCCCCCTGCTTGTGTTCCCTCTCTCACTGTCTCTCTCTGTGTCAAATAAGTAAAAAAAATCTTTTTTTTTTAAAAAAGGAAGGATGCTGTACTTTGTCAAATGTTTTTCTGCATCTATTAAGAAGATCATATGGTTCTTGTTCTTTCTTTGATTAATGTTGTATCACATTGATTGATTTGCAGATGTTGAGCCAACCTTGCAGCCCAGGGATAAATCCGACTTGGTCGTGGTGAATAATCCTTTTAATGTACAGTTGGATCCTATTGGCTAGTATTTTGGTGAGAATTTTTGCATCCATGTTCATCAAGGATATTGGTTTATAATTCTCCTTTTTGATGAGGTCTTTGTATGGTTTTGGGATCAAGGTAAAGGTGGCCTTATAAAACGAGTTTGGAAGTTTTCCTTCCATTTCTATTTTTTGGAACAGTTTCAGAAGAATAGATATTAATTCTTCTTTAAATGTTTGGTAGATTTCCCCTGGGAAGCCATCTGGCCCTGAGCTTTTGTTTGTTGGGAGATTTTTGATGAGTGCTTCAATTTCCTTAGTGGTTATAGTTCTGTTCGGGTTTTCTATTTCTTCTTGGTTCAGTTTTGGTAGTTGATACATCTCTAGGAATGCATCCATTTCTTCCAGATTATCTAATTTGCTGGCATAGAGTTGCTCATAATATGTTCTTATAATTGTTTGTATTCCTTTGGTGTTGGTTGTAATCTCTCCTCTTTCATTCATGATTTTATTTATTTGGGTCCTTTCTCTTTTCTTTTTGATAAGTCTGGCCAGGGGGTTATCAATCTTGTTAATTCTTTCAAAGAACCAGCTCCTAGTTTCGTTGATCTGTTCTACTGTTCTTTTGGTATTTATTTCATTGATTTCTGCTCTGATCTTTATTATTTCTCTTCTCCTGCTGGGTTTAGGCTTTATTTGCTGTTCTTTCTCCAGCTCCTTTAGGTGTAGGGTTAGGTTGTGTATTTGAGACCTTTCTTGTTTCTTGAGAAAGGCTTGTGTTGCTATATACTTTCCTCTTAGGACTGCCTTTGCTGCATCCCAAAGATTTTGAACAGTTGTGTTTTCATTTTCATTGGTTTCCATGAATTTTTTAAATTCTTCTTTAATTTCCTGGTTGACCCATTCACTCTTTAGTAGGATGCTCTTTAGCCTCCATGTATTTGAGTTCTTTCTAATTTTCCTCTTGTGATTAAGTTCTAGTTTCAAAGCATTGTGGTCTGAAAATATGCGGGGTATGATCCCAATCTTTTGGTACTGGTTGAGACCTGATTTGTGACCTAGAATGTGATCTATTGTGGAGAATGTTCCATGGGCACTAGAGAAGAATGTGTATTCTGTTGCTTTGTGATGGAATGTTCTGAATATATCTGTGAAGTCCATTTGGTCCAGTATGTCATTTAAAGTCTTTATTTCCTTGTTGATCTTTTGCTTAGATGATCTGTCGATTTCAGTGAGGGGGGTGTTAAAGTCCCCCACTATTATTGTATTGTTGTTGATGTGTTTCTTTGCTTTTGTTATTAATTGGCTTATATAATTGGCTGCTCCCATGTTGGGGGTATAGCTATTTACAACTGTTAGATCTTCTTGTTGGACAGACCCTTTAAGTAGGATATAGTGTCCTTCCTCATCTCTTATTACAATCTTTGGTTTAAAATCTAATTTATCTGATATAAAATGTGCCACACCAGCTTTCTTTTGGTGTCTGTTAGCATGGTAAATGGTTTTCCACCCCCTCACTTTCAATCTGGGGGTGTCTTTGGGTCTAAAATGAGTCTCTTGCAGACAGCTTATTGATGGGTCTTGTTTTTTTTATCCAATCTGATACTCTGTGTCTTTTGATTGGGGCATTTAGCCCATTGACATTCAGGGTAACTATTGAAAGATATGAATTTAGTGCCATTGTATTGCCTGTAAGATGACTGTTACTGTATATTGTCTGAGTTCCTTTCTGGTCTATGTTGCTTTTAGGCTCTCTCTTTGCTTAGAGGACCCCTTTCAATATTTCTTGTAGGGCTGGTTTCATCTTTGTAAATTCCTTTAGTTTTTGTTTGTCCTGGAAGCTTTTTATCTCTCCTTCTATTTTCAATGACAGCCTAGCTGGATATAGTATTTTTGGCTGCATATTTTTCTCATTTAGTGCTCCTAATATATCATGCTAGTCCTTTCTGGCCTGCCAGGTCTCTGTGGATAGGTCTTTTGCCAATCTAATGTTTCTACCATTGTAGGTTACATATCTCTTCTCCTGAGCTGCTTTTCGGATTTTCTCTTTGTCTCTATGACTCGTAAGTTTTACTATTAGATGTTGGAGTGTTGACCTATTTTTATTGATTCTGAGTGGGGTTCTCTGTGTCTCCTGGATTTTGATGCCTGTTTCCTTCCCCAAATTAGGGAAGTTCTCTGCTCTAATTTGCTACAATATACCTTCTGCCCCTCTCTCTCTTTCTTCTTCTTCTGGCATCCCAATTATTCTAATGTTGTTTTGTCTTATGGTATCACTTATCTCTCGAATTCTGCCCTCGTGATCCAGTAGTTGTTTATCTCTCTTTTTCTCAGCTTCTTTATTTTCCATCATTTGGTGTTCCATATCACTAATTCTGTCTTCTGCCTCATTTATCCTAGCAGTTAGAGCCTCCATTTTGATTGCACCTCATTAATAGCCTTTTTGATTTCGACTTGGTTAGATTTTAGTTCTTTTATATCTCCCAAAAGTGTTTTTTTAATAATTTCCATGCTTTTCTCAAGCCCAGCTAGTATCTTTAAAATCATCATTCTGAACTCTAGTTCTGACATCTTACTAATGTCCATACTGATTAGGTCCCTGGCAGTTGGTACTGCCTCTTGTTCTTTTTGTTGAGGTGATTTTTTCCATCTTTTCATTTTGTCCAGAGGAGAATAGATGAATGAGAGATCAAAATGCTAGCAGGGTAACAATGTCCCCAGGAAATAGACACTAAACAAATCAGAAAAGACCTGAAACCAGGGGAAAAGAAAGGGAAAGAAGGAAAAAAGAAAAAAGAAAAGAAAAAGATAAAAACAAAAAAACAAAAACAAGACAAAACAAAGAAAACAGAATATGATCAAATATGATCAGGCTGGTGCATAGATCAGTGCCACACTAGATTTTGGGAGTATTTTGGTCTGTTAGAAGAAAGTCCCTCCCAAAATTTTAAAGAAAGAAAAACTTATATATGTACAAAAATAAGGGTTAATATGATGAAGGGATGGAATATGACTGTAAAGATGAAAATTATACAATATTTTTAAAAGGAATTGATGATAAGAAGTTAGTTGAAAAAAGAAAAGAAGAGGATTTAAAAAAAAAAGGGAGAAAATGTGATCAGGCAGGAGACTAGAAGAAAGCCATACACTAGAGATTTAATGCATATTTTGATCTGTTAGAAGAATCTGTAAAGAGAGAAGAAATATATATATATATATATATATATATATATATATATATAAATATAAAAATTATGGATAAATCCAATGACTCTAAAAATGAAAAATAAAAAAGATTTTTTTAAAAAAGGGATTGATAAGATGTTGGTTGCAAAGGGAAAAAGAAAAATTGAAAAAAAAAGACAGTTAAAAAAAATACTAACTTTGAAAAACTAAAGAATCATCTGGAAAAAGCCATGAATTCTATGTGCAGTATTCCCCTAGCGCTGGAGTTCTGCCGTTCTCATTGATCGGTAAACTTGGTCTTGGCTGGCGGTTCTTGCTGATCTTCTAGGGGAGAGGCCTGTTGCTGTGGTTACCAAATGTCTTTGCAGGAGGCGGATTTGCCCAGCCCTTGCTGGGTCCGGGCTAAGTAATCTGCTCCGTTTGCTCTCAGGAGCTTTTGTTCCCTGAAAGTTTTCGGTACAGCTTTGGAGGCTGAGAGTGAAAATGGCAGCCTCCCAATCTCTGCCCTGGAGGAGTGGAGAACTTGGGGGCCCCACTCTTCAGTGTGCCCCCAGGGAAAAGCAGTCAATCACTCCTGTCTCCCCGGTCTCCGGCTGCACTCTGCGCTCACCTGGCCTGTGACCGAGCATTTCTATCTCTGGTACCTGACCCCGTGTGGAGTCTCCAAACCCAGCAGATCCCTGCAGTGTGCTCCCACGCCACTCCTCCTGGGGTAGGAAGGGGAGTCTCTCCAGATCTGGCGCTTGTTGGGTCCCTGCTGGAGGAGCAGTAGCCCGACTGTGCCATGGATCACAGTTTATTGCAACCCTGAGCTGAGAGCCCACTCCTCGTCTCCATCTCTGCAGCTGGCTTCCTGCTCTGATACCTGGGAGCTCTGCCACACTCAGGAACCCCTGGTCTTCCTGTGACCCCGCGGGTCCTGAGACCACACTGTCCCAGAGAGGGTTCCACCCTCCGCTTAGCCACTGGAGTGACGTCCCTCAGCAGAGCAGACTTCTAAAAGTTCTGATTTTGTGCTCCGTGGCTCTATCACTTGCCAGAAGCAGCCGACGGAGGCCCTCTCCCCTGCCCTCTATCTTCCTGAATATTGCCTCGGATTCACTTCTCCGCACGTCCTACCTTCCAGAAAGTGGTTGCTTTTCTGTTCAGAGAGTTGTTGCTATTCTTTTCTTTGATCTCCTGTTGAGTTCATAGGTGTTCAGAGTGGTTTGATCCCTATCTAGCTGAATTCCTGGGACCAGACGAAATCCAGGTCTCCTGCTCCTCCGCCATCTTGCTCCTCCCCCCTCAATGTAATTTTAAAGAAGAAAATGGAAACTAGAAATTCATACTACTAAATATCAAGACTTATTGTAAAGTTAAAGTAATTAAACCATTGCAGTATTGGTATCAGGATAGATAAACTGACCTCTAGACTAAAATAGAAAATATTATTCCAGAGGAATTACAGATCAAAATGTTTTAATAAAGAGCTCAAAGAAAATCTAATGCCAGGTACGCTCAAAGATTTCTTTAATGCTACAAAATCGGTTACATATAAAGGAAAATAGTGATAAATGTATTATGTGATGATTAAAAATGATTAGATAGAGATTTGAGGTTCCAGAAGGATGCACCAGACATACTTTTCTACTATGTACAGTTAAAAAAACAATTTTATATGTAAAGCAAACATAAGAAGATTTTAAAAGCTGAAGAGAGAAAGGCAGACTAGGCAGGGACTTAAGAACCCAAGGTACTACATAGCAATGAGTTCCCTTTTAGTTTTGCTTCATATATCCCAAGCCTGGTGTCAGAAAAGCTAGCAATTCAAAAATGCCAAATGGAACAGACAAAATGAAGTCATCAAGGAAAGCCTGACTTCTTTAGCGAAAGGAGCAATCTAGCAAACAGTACACTTTTGAATAAAAACTGTTCTACTCCAACCAAACACAGAAAAAATTGTGGTCATACCTTCTCTCTCACAGGGTGGTATGAGCAGAGGCCCAGCGGTGTCTGTCCTTCCTTATTCCTTGTAGTAATGAGGAGCCCTTCTCATCTCAGGTATTAGTGGACTCTATACTTCCAACCTTACTTGGCAATAATGAGGCAATATCCCTTGTCTTCCCTCTAGAGTTCTAACAGGAACTGTTAAAACAGGCGTAAACAGGATTCAGAATCTCGTAACATAAAATTCAAAATATCTAGGTTTCAATCAAAAATCACTCTTCATACCAAGAACCAGGAAAATCTCAATTTGAAAGAGAACAAAACAAAACAAAACACTGACACCAAGATAACACCAAGATGATACCAGTATACTTCAAAGAATGTAAGCAGCCATCATTAGCATATTTTAAGAGCAATTACAAGCATGCTTGAAACTACTAATGAAACAATAGAAAGTACATCTGAAACTAATGATGTACTATATGTTGGCTAAGAGCGTTTAATATAAAAAAGAGAAAGAAACGATAGAACGCTCCAGCATACAGAGAGAAGACATAAAAAAGAACCAAGTGGAAATTTTAGAAATAAAAAAATATAATAATATATAAAACTCAGTGATAGGCTCAGGAGCAGAATGGAGGGGACGGGTAAAGAATCAGTAAAGCTGAAGAGAGAACCATAGAAAGCACCCAATCTGAATAATAGAAAGTTGACTGAAAAACAATGAATAGAGCCTTAGGGACCTGTGAGATTATAACAAAAGATATAATATCCATGACATTCTCATTCTAGAAGAATAGGAGAAAGAATTTAAGGATGGAAAAGTATTTGAGGAAATAATACCTGGGAAGTTTTCAGATTTGCCAAAAAGCATAAGCCTAAAAATGCAAGAAGCTGAAAGAATATCATATAGGATGAAACCAGTAAAATTCACAGTAGGATACAGCATAATTAAATTAATGAAAATTAAGACAAAGAATCTTAAAAAAAGTAGTGAGAGTGGAACAACATCTTACCTATAGGGAAAATACAATTATACTGACAACAATTGAAATAAAACCATATGAGGACTAGGCATACAAATGCCACAGAAGATTGCCATGCTGGTTTGTCTCACTACCCTGTATTACAGATCACCCATCTCTCCATCAGTGATTCTCTGCCTGGGAAAGTCTGATCATTAGCCTATGCCCAACTGGCCAATGTCACCATGGAGGGAGAACAAAGAAAGGCATGAGAAAGGAAGGAAAGGAAAGGAAATGGAAGAGAAGAGAAGGGGAGGAAGGAAGGAAGAAAGGGAGGGAGAGAGGGAGGGAGGGAGGAAGGAAGGAAGGAAGGAAGGAAGGAAGGAAGGAAGGAAGGAAGG
>NW_022589718.1:4979125-4995285 GCF_004348235.1 Phoca vitulina | reverse complement strand
AGGAAGGAAGGAAGGAAGGAAGGAAGGAAGGAAGGAAGGAAGGAAGGAAGGAAGGGAAGAAGCAAGGGAGTGAGTGAGGGAGGGAGATTGACTTTTCCTACTTGGTTCAGTAGGAGCTTTAAGTTGGCATGACATTTTACTCCTACATTCTTTTTAATTAAAAAAAAACCTGACAGCCTTTTCCATGTGACAAGGATTTGTCAAATGACAGTCTTTATTTGGGAATTAGCTATTTAAGTCAAGGTACTTCCAGTAGTTTAATTGGATAGCGACTCTCCTAGAGGAGAGACCACTTGAAAAGCCCAAATTCTATAGTCATCATTGATTCAATTGCTTTAGGAAACAAAATACCTTCAGAAATTTTCTCCCTTGGGATAAAAGTGTTGTGTTGACTGCATTTTGTAATTGAGAGAAAGGAGAGGTGAGTAGTGAATATGAGAGCTAACTACTTCTGTGGTTTTGTGGACACTTCCATGGATAATTCCACAGTTTAGCTCCCCCACTGCCCAACCTGCCCTTTTGGCTCTTCTTCCTCTGCTTTTCCTTATTACTCTGAGGCTGCAGATCCTCCAGAGCATTGTGAGGCTGATGCACCAGTCTCTGTCCTTTACCATTGTATTTGGTGTGGTTGCTTCCTCACTTCATTTTATCCATCAGTGGCCTTCATTTTATTTTGAAATCCCAGGAAGTTCTTAAATCTCTCTAATTGCTTTGTTCCGATTCTCCTTTACTCACATTAATTAGGAAAAGGGGAGCAATTGTGAGCGCCATGTCTGTGAATTTGAATTGGAATTATTCTGTAGTTATTTAAAAAATTCATCAGATATACTTTATTTTCATTGTTACTCTACATTGTGCAGTTGATTTCAGAGTGGTTGGAAAGGAAAGATGTCTTTACCTTACTCTCATTAACTGTGGGTCTTTTGTAAAAATTATCTTGATAAGAAGAGAAAGAGGGAGAGAGGGGAGACTTTATATCTTATTTATAACATGATTAAAAGTATGTCTCTGTTATTAATCATAATAAAATTTTAAATAAAACACATGTATTTAATACTGTAATATACTGGCGAAAAGTATACTGCATGGAGATAAGCATTATTCCAACAATGCAAGTTTGCTTAATATTAGATGTGATAGAAAGCTTTTTGATTTTTTTTTTTTTAATTTACAAGACAGAACAGGAGAATAGTTTATTGAAGTGATTTCTAGCTCACTTAGATAGGGTAGGGAAGATAAACACATCTCAGCACATTCATTTTAAACTTGAAGAGGGGTATGTTTGGGGCATTTAATTGTCCAAAATTAGATAAGCTAATCATTGAATAAATAAATAAAATTAACTGCCTTTTTCTTACTCATACCTGGGCCTATAAGAAAATATGCTTACATAATCCAAACATTTCTCTTTAGGAAATATGTGTTTACTTATATATATGTAGTTTTTTTCTTTGAAACGTGATGTGATTGCTTCTGGGACACTATTTGTGTCTCTTGTTCAAAGAAGGAAGTCTTGTAGATTAGTTTATATTCAAAACATCATCCCAACCATTGCCCAGGGCTAAGTACTTTCATGGTGTCTCTTGCTTTTGCTGTCATTACAAAAGAGCCAGCTACAAATTGATCTGTTTACTTGAAAGAAACTGTATCAGAAACATGGGTCTTAACTTTTCCTGGATTATTTTTCCCCTAAAGACAACCCAGTGAAATATGACTAGTTTATTATTGCCTCATGACAATGTTTAAGGAGAACTAGAATGAAGATGGTTCTGTGGACAGGTAATGCTGATTTGTCCAACACTTTGTTATTCTTGCTGGCTTCATCAGAGCACTTGTAGTTAATGAACAAGATGATATTCTTTCCTTTATGATGATAATTGGTTAATGGTGATAGAAAATAATGATTTTTAAGACTATTCATCATATAGTGGATATTCTATCAGATAACCTGAGAAAAGCCAGCAGATAATCTTAGAAAATACCCCAAAGATATTGAGATTAAATTAAAATTTGGATAGAGGAATAAGCACTTAAAGTCTACACGAAAATGAAGTAAATAAACAACTAAAACAGTACCTTGTATTAGTGAGCATTTACTATGTGCCAAACATCACTTTTATCCCTTTATGTCTAACAAATTGCTTCATCCTTATAGCCTACATTTTTTTATAACTTATAGTTTAAAAAAATTTGGGTATCAATTGCTATTCCAAATTCAAAGATGGATAAGCTGAGGCATGGAGGGATTAAATAATTTACACTAGGGTCACCCTGCTAATGTGAAAGAGAAGATATATTATCATTAATGTTGGAAATAAATATAAAAATGACAGAAACACTGATATTTAGTGATAGGCTCAGGAGCAGAATCAATAAATATGTGGCTCTGTGACTAAAGTAGTTCTTGCACTGAATATTGGGTCTGTCGGTAACTTATGCATGACCTTAAAAGAGTACATTTATTTTTAGCAAATATAAAATGAGTATAAAAACATCTTCACAGGGTCAATCTGAGTATATATTATAAAAGTGCATAGAAAATGCAAAGACAGATCCTAGCTCATTACAAATGGTCAGTACAAGTTGACTATATTTGTTCTTATGCCAGTTAGTACCAATAAACTCACAGCTGTGCTCCCTCATGGGGAAAAAATAGTATCTCATTCTCAGAATTTTGTATGTGGTAGTGTAATAACATGCCATTTGGACTCCCAACTTCTTTTAATAGAAGGAGTAGATGTCATGAAATCCAGATTCATCTGGTGTGTATGCGTGTGTGTGTGTGTGTATGTGGGAGTGTGTATTTGTATCTATCTTGTGCATCTAATTTTTGTACCAAATACAATTGCTCAACTCTTGACTTTACATTTAAAATTTTTGTTGTTGGCTGTTTTAACATTTTAGTATTGTTTCCGTGGAAGCTGCCAAGAAACCAGTGACTACCCAAATAGACCAAATTGTCAGTCAGAAAAAAATTGCAGTGGACATGGGGTATGTAATATTTCCTCTAATTTTATATATAGTGTTTAAAATCCATGTCAGTAACTTTTTCCAGGATAGTAATAAGGTTCAGAATTATTTGATGTGGAAATTTCTTTTAGAAACTTACAGTTAAATAAGGAAAGTGGATTCCATTACATATACATATGATTTATGTGTTGAGGTTATTATAGGCCTCATGAGCTAATAAACTTTGAACTCTGTACAAAAGTGCAGTATGCAACATACTCCAGTATGAAATTTTGGTGATGGGTTTACTGAAGATTACAAATGTATGTTTATATATGCTTATATAAATTTTGCTTATAATTGAATGTGTATATACTGATATGTTTAAACACACTTAATGTATTTATATTACACATATTACTTATAATCTTTTTGTGAGAGCAGAATGTCTTGTCCATTCAGATCTCTTTTGTCCTTTAATAGCTTCAGTTTATTTCCATGTATGTCTCTTCCATACTATATTTGAAAACTCATTTACCAATGGACTTTTAGATAATGTCAAATTTTTACTTAACTAATGTAAATAATAGTGTAATGGATGTTGTTGTACATTCACCTTTGCACAATTACCTGATTTCTTAAATTGTTAGCAATGAAATGTGATGGGTCAAATTTATGCACCACTTAAATTTTCACAAATACTATGTTTTTTAGAAATATTTTACCAGTTTTTGCTCTCACCTATCATGAATGAAAATGTGCATTTTCTCAAATTCTAGCCAGACTAGCTTCTTAGTTTTTAAAATTTCTTCTCACATGCTGAATCTATTGTTAATTTGTATTTAGTTAAGAAATAAAGATACAGTTCTTAAGCATGTATGTATCCTTATATTTGCCATTTACATTTCTATTTGTCCATCCATTGTGAAATTATCTACCAGGGTGTAGAAATTTTGTAAATTTTTCCAAGTTTGCATTTGGCTTTAACTTTGTGGCTAGTGTCTCCTGCCATATTGATGCTTCATATTTTATATAATAATCCAGGAAAAAAGTGACCTGCCTGCATGATTTGTATCAAAATTTTCTTCCAAATCACTTTCATGTCCCACATTAGCGGTTTCTTTTCTGTTTTTTTTTCCCTTTCTTATGTAGTTTAAATTTAATTTCTGTATCAGTCTATGTCTAGATTCTCTATTCTGCTTCTGACCCTTTTGACTCATCCACCAGATCACATTTATAGATATTTTCTAGCCTTCCGATTTCTAGCAAAATACATTTTGGTATCTGTGTCTGGTTAAGAAAGCTTTTTCCTTTACGTTTTTCCCCCCATTTTTTGTAAAAGTTGGCTCTTATCACAGGCATTTTTTAAAATCTAGCACAATTCATAATATAAGTCAACTCTCATTATTTTATAATTTCTAGCTTCATAATTTCTATGCCTTTTTAGAATAAGGCATTTTCATTGTATCAGAATGCTATTATTATTTAAAAATAAGAGACAAATAAGTATCTATGACATTGAACAGATATTGCAATGACATTTATTATATTACATTTTATTGTAAAAATTATTTTCCACATTAAAGTAAAAACTGTATATATAAAGTGATCATATTTTAATAACTTACATTGACTAGCAGTCACAAATAATGCATTTAATTTTTACATTGTACCTAAAATGTTCTAATTTTTTGTTTGGTTTTGGTTTTAGGTTTGCAATAATTTGCTTAATTGTCACTGTGATGTTGGATATTCTCCTCCAAACTGTGAACCAACACCATCATCACCAGGAGGAAGTTATGATGATGGGTTTTGGTATCCAGAGAGTTAGTATCTAGATCAGTGTGCTTCAGTAGAGCTTTCTGTACTTACAGAAATGGTCTTCACTGACTATGTGGCTGTTGATCACCTGACATGTCAATAGTGCAACTAAAGAACTAAAATTTCCATTTTATTTTACTTTATTTAATTTAAATTTAAGTAGCCATTTGTGGCTAGTGGCAGCTATATTAAACAGTACAGCTCTAGATCATACTGTCCATCAAAATTTTGTATATGCTTTTAGTTCCAATCAAGAAGCGAACATGCTAATAGACCTCCCTTTATTTTTAACCATGGTTCCCAAAACATTTCTGTTTATACAGCAGAGTTTTATAGATAAGTATGGTTAAATTACAGAATAGGTGATAGTTTTACTATATACTCTGTATATTCCAAGGATGTTAACTATCGTAATGTGCTAGTTGCATCTTTCAAATGACCATACTTTGAAAGGTAAAAGTAACAAAATCTATAACCACAGCATATGGATAATAGATGGTATGAAACATTTTTAAATTTATTTGGTGAACATTCATGAACATTTGTTCATGTTCTTCATAGCATATTCATTTGTTCTAAATACTATAATGTAAAAATCTCATAAGAATATAATTCCATTAATATCTTTCCATCTTTTGTGCTTTTGTAATTATGCATATATGTTTATATAAACCTGACAATACATTATTATGTTTGCCTTAAACAGCCAGTGGAAAGTTAAAGATTTTTTAATATAAATACTTCCATTTACCCATCCATTTACTGTTTTCAAGGACTTTTCAACTCTTCCAGCAAATTCCTATTTCCATGTGGGTCATTTTCTTTCTCACTGAAAAACTTCCTTTAAAAAAAAAAATATATATGTATACACACACACACACACACACACACACACACACACACATCTTGTGGTGACCAATTATTCTCTGGTTTTGTCTTTAAAATATTTTTATAAAATGTCTCAAATTGTGAAGTAGAATTCTTCATTGATAATTTTTACTTTCAGCAGTTCAAAGATGTAATTCAATTGTATCCTTAGTCTCATTTTAGGTCTTTCTCTATTTTGAATTTATTTTTGGGTATGGTGTCAGAAAGTGGTCCATTATCATTCCTCTGCATGTTGCTGTCCAGTACTTCCGACACCATTTGTTGAAGAGACTGTTTTTTTTTTTTTTTCCATTAGATATTCTTTCCTGCTTTGTCGAAGATTAGTTGACCATAGAGTTGTGGGTCCTTTTCTGGGTTCTCTATTCTGTTCCATTGATCTCTGTGTCTGTTTTTGTGCCAGTACCATATTATCTTCACTACAGCTTTGTAATATAGCTTGAAGTCTGGAATTGTGATGCCTCCAGGTTTGCTTTTCTTTTTCAAGTTTGCTTTGGCTATTTAGGGTCTTTTGTGGTTCCATACAGGTTTTAGGATTGTTTGTTCTAGCTCTGTGAAAAATCCTGTTGGTATTTTGATAGGGATTGCATTAAATGTGTAGATTGTTTTGGGTAGTATAGACATTTTAACAATATTTGTTATTGCAATCCATGAGCATGGAATGCTTTTCCATTTGTGTCCTCTTCAATTTCTTTCATCAGTGTTCTATAGTTTTCAGAGTATAGGTCTTTCACCTCTTTGGTTAGGTTTATTCCTAGGTATCTTATTGTTTTTGGTGTGATTGTAAATGGGTCAGTTCCTTGATCTCTATCTGATTCTTCATTATTGGTATATAGGAATGCAACAGAATTCTGTATGTTGATTTTATATCCTGCAATTTTGCTGAATTCCTGTATCAGTTCCAGCAATTTTTGGGTGGAGTCTTTTGGGTTTTCTACATAGAGTATCATGTTGTCTGCAAATAGTGCAAGTTTGACTTCTTCCTGGGCTATTTGGATGCCTTTTATATCTTTTTGTTCTCTGATTGCTGAGTCTAAGACTTCTAGTATTATATTAAACAAGAATGGTGAAAGTGGACATAGTTCTTATTCCTGACCATAGAGAAAAAGCTCTAAGTTATTCCCCATTGGGGATAATATTAGCTGTGTGTCTTTTGTTTTTGGCCTTTATGATGTTGAGATATGTTCCATCTATCCCCACTTTGTTGAGGATTTTTATCAAGAATGGATGCTGTACTTTGTCAAATGCTTTTTCTGAATCTATTGAGAGGATCATATGGTTCTTATCCTTTCTTTTATTAGTGTGGAATATCATGTTCATTGATTTGCAAATAATGAACCACCTTGCAGCTCAGAAATAAATCTCACTTTATTGTAGTGAATAATTCATTTAATGTATTGTTGAATTCAATTTGCTAGTATCTTCTTGAGAATTTTTGCATCCATGTTCATCAGAGATATTGGCCTGTAATTCTCCCCTTTAGTGGAGTCTTTGGTTTTGGAATCAAGGTAACACTGGCCTTGTAGAATGAGTTTGAAAAATTTCCTTCCATTTCTATTTTTTGGAACAGTTTGAGAAGTATAGGTATTAATTCTTCTTTAAATGTCTGGTAGAATTTCCCTGGAAGCCATTTGGCCCTGGACTTTTGTTTGTTGGAAGATTTTTGATTACTGCTTCAATTTTTTTGCTAAGGGTCTGTTCAATTTTCTGTTTTTTTTTTTCCTGTTTTAGTTTTAGCAGTTTGTGTTTCTAGGAATTTACCCATTATTTCTTCCAGATTCCCCTTTTGTTGGCATATAATTTTTCATAATATTCCTTTATAATTGTTTACATTTCTGTGGTGGTCATTGTGATCTCTCTTCTCTCATTTGTGATTTTATTTATTTGGGCCCTTTCTCTTTTCTTTTTGATATGTCTGGTGAGGGGTTTATCAATTAATTCCTTCAAAGAAACAACTCTTAATTTTGTCAATCTGTTCTACCTTTTTTTTCTATGTCATTTATTTTTGTTCCAATCCTTATTATTTCCCTTTCACTTCTGACTTTAGGCTTCATTTGTTGTTCTTTTCTAGCTCATTTGGGTGTGGTTAGGTTGTGTCTATGAGACTTTTCTTGCTTCTTGAGGTAGGCCTGTATTGCTATATACTCCCCTCTTAGGACTGCCTTGGTTGCATCCCAAAGGTTCTGGACTATGGTGTTTTCATTTTCATTTGCTTCCATGTGTTTTTTTAATTCTACTTTAATTTCCTGGTTCACCCATTCATTCTTCAGTAGGATGTTCTTTAATCTCCACGTATTTGTGGTCTTTCCTAATTTTTTCTTGTGGTTGACTTCAAGTTTCATAGTGAGTGATCTGAAAATATGCACGGTTGATCTCAGTCTTTTTGTACTTATTGAGGGCTGATTTATGACACAGTATGTGATCTATTCTAGAGAATGTCCTATGTACACTTGAAAAGAATGTATATTCTGTTGCTTTAGGATGAAATGCTCTGAATATATCTGTTAAGTCCATCTGGTCCACTGTGTTATTTAAAGCCATTTTTTCTTTTTTGATTATCTGTTTAGATGATCTGCCCATTGCTGTATGTGGGTTGTTAAAATCGCCTATATTATTGTATATTATCAATGAGTTCCTCTATGTTTGTTATTATTTTATGTATTTTCGTGCTCCCAAATTGGGGGCATAAATATTTATGATTCTTAGATCTTCTTGTTTTCCATATAGTGTCCTTCTTCATCTCTTGTTTAAGTCTTTGGTTTAAGATCTAGTTTGTCTGATTTAAGTATGGTAACTCCGGCTTTCTTTTGATGCTATTAGCATGATAGATGGTGCTCCATCCTCTCACTTTCAATCTACAGTTGTCTTTAGGTCTAAAATGAGTCTCTTGTAGGCAGCGTATAGATGGGTCTTGTTTTGTTATCCATTCTGCTACCCTGTGTCTTTTGAGTGGAGCATATAGTTCATTTACATTCAGAGTGATTATTGATAGATATGAATTTAGTGTAATGGTATTACCTGTAAAGTTGTTGTTTCTGAAGATTTTCTCTGTTCCTTTCTAGTCTTTGTTGCTGTTGGTCTTTCTTTCCCACCCTTTAACATTTCTTGCAGGGCTGGTTTAGTGGTCACAAACTCCTTTAGTTTTTGTTTGTCTGGAAAACTCTTTATTTCTCCCTCTATTCTGAATGACCCTTGCTGGATAGAATATTCTTGGCTTCGTGTTTTTCTCATTCAGCACATTGAGTATATCATGCTACTTTCTTTGGTTTGCCAGTTTCTGTGGAGAAATCTGCTGCTAACCAGGTTTGCCTTCCCTGGTAGGTCAGAGATTTCTTTTCCCTGGTTGCTTTCAGGATTCTTTCCTTATCTCTGTATTTTACAAATTTTGCCAAGATATGTCTTGGTGTTGGCTGTCTTTTGTTGATTTTGATGTGAGTTCTCTGTGTCTCCTGGATTTTGGTGTCTGTTTCTTTCCCCAGATTAAGGAAGTTTTCAGATATAATCTTCTCAAATAAACCTTCTGCCCTTTTTCCTCCCTCTCTTCTTCTGGGATTGCTATGATATGAATGTTATTAAGCTTTATAGTCACTGAGTTCCCTAAGTCTACATTTGTGATCCAATATTTTTCTTTCCCTCTTCTTTTTGCCTTCATTATTTTTCATAATTTTATCTTCTGTATCACTTATTCATTCCTCTATTTCTTCCATCCTTGTGGTCATTACATCCAGTTGGTTTTGCATCTTGGTAATAGAATTTTTTATTTCGGCCTGACCAGTTTTTAGGTCTTTTATCTTTATGGTAAAGGTCTCTCTGTTTTTTTCTATGCTTTTTCTCAAGTCCAGCTAGTATCTAATGTTTGTTGTTTTAAATTCTGGTTCAGGCATATTACTTATATCTATTTTCATTAGATCCCTGGCCATGACCTTTTCTTGTTCTTTCTTTTGGTATGAATTCTCCATTTTGGCGTTTTTGTCTATGACTCTGTCTTTTGTGTGTTAGGAAAGCCTGTGTGTAATTGTATGTATTTCTACTAGAGCTGAAGCTTTGTAGCATTCTGTGATCAGTAGACCTGGTGTATGTATGTGTGGGTGGTTGTGTTGGTCTTCTGGAGGAGGGGCCCACTACTACTCTGGCTCTCAAACACACTTTCCCTAGTAAAAAAGACACCTGAAGAGCACAGTGGGGCATGGCTTGGTGCACACAGCTCAAGCCTCCACTGTGTGTGCTGTGCTACTAGCTGAAGTCTATCTGTGCTGATGGGAAGGGTGAAAAATGGCATCTGCCCACTCTTTTTCCTGGAGAGGGGAGTTTGTGCCTGCTGTTGTTCAGGAAGCCCTCACAGAAGAGTGAACTATCTCCCCTCTTTGCCCTAGGCTTACATCAGATCCTTGCCTTCACCCTGTCTGTGTCCCAGCCATCTGCCCAGTGCTCCTGTGTTTTATATCAGGCACACAGCTGGGTTTCAAAACTCCATATTTAAGGACATGGTGTGGCGCGGGCCCACACTGATCCTCTGGGGGAGGGTTTCACTGCACCGTGGCTGATATTGGTTTGTCCTAGAGCAGCAGTCACATGACAGTGCAGGGGCTCAGATTTTATAGTAAAGTGTAGCAAAAAGTGGGCATCGAGGTTAGCTGCCCTCAGCAGGCATCTCTGCCCCTATGCTAATGGAAGGGGCAGATCAATGGCGCCTGACATCTTTCTTGTCCCCTGAGAGGCTCTGCTGCCTCTCCCAAATGCACTCCAACTGTGTCTCCCAGTGTGACCTAGGAGATCCTCAGAGCAGCTGTCTGCTCCCAGGCCTCTGCCCTCCTTCTCCACAGGAGCACTGTTACCCCACCAGGCTCCGCCCTGGTGATGATTCAGACTTCTAAAACTTTAGACTTTTGGCTCCATTGACTTGTAAAAATTTTTGATAATCAGCCCCTCTTGTTTTCCCAGTCAATGGTTTCAGGGAAGTGTTTTTCTTGTGCAATCCCCTGCATGCTGCTTTATCTCTCTCTCTCTCTTATCTCCATGATCAGGACTCCCTCTGCTCCACAGCACCCATGATTCTTTTCTCCCCCAGATCACATCTCTGCACCTCCTAACTTCCATGATGGGGCCTCTTTTCTCCCTCTAGTTGTGCAGTTCTTTCTCTCACTCCTCAGATCAATTTCCTGGGTGTTTAGAATTATTTGGTAATTATCTAGCTGAGTTCAAGGGAGGAGGCAAGCATAAAGTCCTCCAACTACTCTGCCATCTAAACTCCTCCCTCTATTTGATATTTTTCTTTCTACTTTCTTGCCTTATGTTATAAATGTCTCTCTTAGAACAGTTTTTGCTGTGTCCCAAAGGTTTTGAACTGGTGTGTTTTCATATTCATTTGTTTCTATGTACTTTTTGATATCTTGTTTTATTTCTGATTGTTCCCTTTATGATTACATAGTGTCCCCTTTGTCTCTTGATATAGTCTTTGTTTAAAGTTTATTTTGTCTTATATATTGTATTGCTACCATAGCTTTCTTTTCACATCCATTTGCGTGTTCAATGTTTCTCTGTCCTCTAGCTTTCAATCTGCAGGTGTCTTTAGGTCTGAAACAAATCTCTTATAGGCAACACACAGATGGGTCTTTTTTTTTTAATTATTCATTCTATCACCTATATCTTTTGATTAGAGCATTTAGTCCATTTAAATTAAAAGTAATTATTGATAGATATCGCCATTTTATTACTTGTTTTGTCTTTGTTTCTGAGGATTTTGTCTGATACTTTCTTGTCTTTCTTTCTGTCTTTCATGGTTTGCTGGTTACCTTTAGTGATATATTTGGATTTCTTTCTCTTTATTCTTTGCATATATATTAATGGTTTTTGACTTGTCATTACCATTAGGTTTATATATAACATCTTCTGCATTATAGCGATCTATATTATGTTCATGGTTATTTAAGTTTGAACCCATTCTTACTCCTCTCCTCCCCATGTTTTAGGTATATGGTGTCATATTTTACATTCTTTAGTTTGTGAGTTCTTTGGCTGATTTCTTTTAAAAATTTATTTATTTTAGAGAGAGAAAGAGAGACAGCAGGGGAAAGGGAGATGGAGAGGGAGAGAATCCCAAGCAGACTCTGCACTGAGAGCAGAGCCTGATGCGGGGCTCGATCTTATGACTCTGAGATCATGACCTGAGCTGAAACCAAGAGTTGGATATGGCTGATTTTTTTAATAGAAATATTCATTTTTACTACTTTTGTGTTTCCTACCTTCATACTGTCATTTTTGGTCTTTTCTTTTCACCCAGAGAGTCCCTTTTAATACTTTTTGCAAGGCTTGTTTAGTGGTCATGAACTTCTTTAGTTTTTGTTTGTCTGGGAAACACTTTCTCTCTCCTTCTGTTCTGAATGATAGCCTTGATGGATAGAGTATTCTTGGCTGCAGGTTTTTCCTAGTCAGCACTTTGAATATATCATCCCACTCTTTTCTGGTTTGGAAAGTTTCTGCTGAAAGTACTGCTGAGATAGCCTTATGGTATATTTTTGTATGTAGCTTTCTTCTTTTGTCTTGCTGTTGTTAGTATTTTTTTAAATCAGTATATTTTCTCAATTTAATTACAATATGCCTTGTTGTGGGTCTACTTTTGTTGATTTTATTGGGGGTCTTCTGTACCTCCTGGATCTGGATATCTGTTTTCTTCCTCAGATTAGGGAAGTTTTCAGCTATTATTTCTTCAAATAAATTCTCTACCCATTTTTCTCTCTCTCCTTCTGGGACTCCTATAGTACGAATGTTATTACATTTGACGAAGTCACAAAGTCACGGAATTCCTGAAGTCTATTCTAGTTTTGTATAATTCTTTTTTTTGTTTTTAACTTTTTTGTTCAGCTTGATTACCCTCCATTACTGTCTTCTAGGTCATTAATTTGTTCCTCCACTTGTTCCAGCCTGCTGTTCATTCCATCAACTGTGTTTCTCATTTCATTTATTGAGCCTTTTATCTGTGCTATGTTACTTCTTATCTCTCTGTTAATGGTCTCGCTGATGTCCTCCACTCTTTTCTTAGGTCCAGTGAGTATCCTTATGATTGTGGTTTTAAATTCTCCATCAGGCAGTTACTTATATCTGTTTTGCTTAGATCTCCAGCCATACCTTGTCCTGTTCTTTCATCTGGCACAAATTCCTCTGTCTTCTCATGTTGTCTAATTCTCTGTGCCTGTTTCTGTGTGTTAGGAATGTCAGCTATGTCTCCTGTTCTTGAAGGTAAGGGCTTTATGAAGAAGAGGTCTTGTAATGCCCTGAAATTTAGTGTCTCCCTGTTCTTCAGGGCCTGGCACTTCTAGAAGTATCTCCAATGTATGCTGCATGTGTTCTGCTGGCCATTTTTATCCTTCTGGCCAGTCATCTGCAGAAGCTCTCTTTGCCTGTTGTGGGCAGTGTTTGGTCCCAGGCTTGAATGTGACACATTTTAACTAGGTGTGCTCTGGTCTGCTTGTGAAATGAGACCTGTCACTGCCACTGATGGAACTGAGGTCTTGCAAAACTCCTGGATCAGGAGACAAGCTGTTGGCAGGGGTTTGGCTGATCTTCTGAGGAAAGAGGCCACTGTGCTTGGACTGAGGCAAGTATGAGTGGGAAGGGAATTTCTTCAGGATCATAAGAAAGTGGGGCTTTGTATAAGCCAGTTAGGTAACAAGTGTTGGTACTGGTTCTGCACATGACCCCGTGTTTATGCTGAGGGATGGGGAGGGAAATGGTATATGCCAGTTCCAGTATTCCCAGAAGGGCCTCTCTGTTAATGGTGACTCTCTGGAAAACTCTCAGAGATGAGCAACTAAGCTTCCCACTGTGTGCGCCAGGCATTCTTCAGATTACTGTTTCCATTTTGTATGTCTGTGGGCTGTTTGCCCTGCCTTCTCTCCAAGAGCAGCCCCAATGCCTCTGGACTCTCCCAGAGCTAAACATCCTGACCTTTAAAACTATAGGCTTTAAGTCCTGCTGGTTGTAAGAACTCATGAAATTCAGGCCTTCTCACTTTCCAAGCCAATTACTATGGAAATTCAGTTTTCCTGTGTGCCCCCCTGTGTGCTAGTCTCTCTCTTACTCTTCTCCTCAACTGTGGCTCCCCCCGCCCACCACAATGGCCAAGATCCATTTCTCTCTGAAGTTGAATCTCCATATTTCCTACCTTCTTTAATGTGGCCTCTTCACTACCTTTAGTTGTGGAGTTTGTTCTATCTATCTTCAGATCAATTTCTGGGGTATTTAGGATGATTTGATAGTTATCTAGTTGTATTGTGGGATGATGCAAGCCTAGGATCTTCTCACACTGCTGCCATCTCCTGCAATCTCAAAATTAAAAACTTTTGTGCTGCAAATGATACAACAAGAAAGTGAAAGGCAAACTACAGAATGGGAGAACATATTTGCAAATATTATATCTCATATAGGACTTGTATTCAGAATATATAAAGAACACAAATTCATAATAAAAAGACAACTCAAATAAAATTAGGAAAGACTTAAATAAACACACCTCCATAGAAGATATATAAATGGCCATAGCCCATGAAAAGATGGTAAACATTCTAGGTAAATGAAAATTAAAACCACAATGAGATACTACTTCACATTCATTAGTATGATCATAATAAAAAATACAGGCACCATTTGTTAATGTGGATGTGAAGAAATTGAGATCTCCTTGGTGCTCTTTTTCCAGCACTGCTCCAACTCTGGTATCTCCTTTCCATTCTCAATTCAATAATCAGCTGTATAATTAGCTTTAGGCTAATATATAAGATATATATATATCTTATCTTTCTTGCCAAGAACTGCTGGGAATCTCCCTCTTAACACTTCTGCTGTCTCTAATCTACAGAGCATCTTTCTTGTCGGTGCCACACCCTGCAGAGACTAGCCTTTTCAACAGTTGTGAATTCTTTCCTCTGCCTTCTTCACTCGGTGGGAATGCTGTACTTTGCCTAGGACTTCAATTCTCTGTGTTGAGATGAGCAAATTGTATATAGGTAGAATTGGATTTTCATAAAATCTATGCCATGTTTTCTTTCCTTCAGATAAAGTTTTGAATTTCCTATTGAGTTCCAGAAATCATTTCTTTCATGTCTTTTGTCCTGTTTTATAATTTTATCATACAGGACTAGTTTGGCACCATTTAATGAAAACATTTTATCTTGACCAAAGTGGAAGCCTTATTTTCTTCCTTAGAATAATAGATATTGCCCAATTAATCCAGTAATGATTAGTCCAATTTTTTAAATCAGCCTTTGGAGTAATTAAGCACATAAGGAAGCTCCACTTCTAATGTGATATAATTTTTAGTTAAGGTGAATTGATGGAGAGTTGATCTTCTCTAATGGATGAGACAAGGAAGGAGAACTTGAAAAGTATTGAGTTCTACCATAGTGTAAGCCTGCTACATATTTGCTTAATTTCAATATTTTTGAATATATTTGCCAATTTTCTATAATACATGAAACATCCTGAGTCACTTTTTTGGAGTAAACCACTTCTTATAGTATAATTGGATTGGTCTGCATTTTGAAGTTAATAAGTTTTTGTTTTGGAGGGCATTAAATTCATTTGTGTTTAATATCCTCATGGTTGTTTTGGTGGTAATTCTGATTCATTAATTTAGTTTAGAGTATTTTAGTTGTCTGGCTTATTTCTTTTGACTAATTAAATTGAGATTTCATTGATTTTCCCAATTTCCCCTAATGCCTTCATAACACTTAGGGGAATATCTATTTTCTAATTAATATAGTCAAAATTAAAACAATATCACCTTATGCAGGTAATATGGAAATTTAACCTAGTTTATTATTATTGTTTTTTAAGAGTGAAATAGTTAAAGGGGATTAAAGTACACTTGATGAGCACGAATTATAGAATTATTGAATTGTTATATTGTACACTTGAAAGTAATTTAACACTGTAAATATACTTCAATAAAAAAAGGAAATTAAAATAAAATTTAAAAAGAACAAAAAATTTTAAAAATAAAAGTAAGTGCCAGTTATGGTAAAAACTTATTATATCATTTTTTTTTAATTTATTTTATTTTATTTTGTTATGTTAGTCACCATACAATAAATTATTAGATTTTGATGTAGTGATCCACAATATATTGTTTTCATATAACACCCAGTGCTCCATGCAGTACATGCCCTCCTTAATACCCATCACCAGGCTAACCATCCCCCCCCCTAACACCCTCAGTTTGTTTCTCAGAGTCCATAGTCTCTCACTGTTCATCTCCCCCTCCGATTCCCCCCCTTCATTTTTCCCTTCCTTATATTCCTTATGTTCCACAAATAAGTGAAACCATATGATAATTGACTTTCTCTGCTTGACTTCTTTCACTTAGCATAATCTCCAGTCTCATCCATGTTGTTGTAAAAGTTGGGTATTCATCCTTTCTGATGGCTGAGTAATATTTCATTGTATATATGGACCATACCTTCTTTTTTTTTTTTAATTTTTTTATTGTTATGTTAATCCCCATACATTAC
>NW_022589718.1:4814411-4974125 GCF_004348235.1 Phoca vitulina | reverse complement strand
TTGATTGGGGCATTTAGCCCATTTACATTCAGGGTAACTATTGAAAGATAGGAATTCAGTGCCATTGTATTGCCTGTAAAGTGACTGTTAGTGTATATTGTTTGTGTTCCTTTCTGGTCTATGTTGTTTTTAGGCTCTCTCTTTGCTTAGAGGACCCCTTTCAATATTTGTTGTAGGGCTGGTTTCGTGTTTGCAAATTCCTTTAGTTTTTGTTTGTCCTGGAAGCTTTTTATCTCTCCTTCTATTTTCAATGACAGCCTAGCTGGATATAGTATTCTTGGCTGCATATTTTTCTCATTTAGTGCTCTGAATATGTCCTGCCAGTCCTTTCTGGCCTGCCAGGTCTCTGTGGATAAGTCTGTTGCCAATCTAATGTTTCTACCATTGTAGGTTACATATCTCTTCTCCCGAGCTGCTTTCAGGATTTTCTCTTTGTCTCTGAGACTTGTAAGTTTTACTATTAGATGTCGGGGTGTTGACCTATTTTTATTGATTTTGAGAGGGGTTCTCTGTGCTTCCTGGATTTTGATGCCTGTTTCCTTCCCCAAATTAGGGAAGTTCTCTGCTATAATTTGCTCCATTATACCTTCTGCCCCTCTCTCTCTTTCTTCTTCTTCTGGGATCCCAATTATTCTAATGTTGTTTCGTCTTATGGTATCGCTTATCTCTCGAATTCTGCCCTCGTGATCCAGTAGTTGTTTATCTCTCTTTTTCTCAGCTTCTTTATTTTCTATCATTTGGTCTTCTATCTCACTGATTCTTTCTTCTGCCTCATTTATCCTAGCAGTTAGTGCCCCCATATTTGTTTGCACCTCATTGATAGCCTTTTTGATTTCTACTTGGTTAGATTTTAGTTCTTTTACTTCTGCAGAAAGGGTTTCTCTAATAACTTCCATGTTTTTTTCAAGCCCAGCTAGTATCTTTAAAGTGATGATTCTGAACTCTAGATCTGACATCGTACTAATGTCCGTATTGAGTAGGTCCCTGGCAGTCGGTACTACCTCTTGTTCTTTTTGTTGAGGTGATTTTTTCTGTCTTGTCATTTTGTGCAGAGGAGAATAGATTAATGAGAGAACAAAATGCTAGCAGGGTAACAACATCCCCAGAAAATATACTCTAAAGAAATCAGAAAAAACCTGAAGCAGTGGGAAAAGAAAGGGAAAGAGAGAAAAAAGAAAAGGAAAGAAAGAAGAAAAAAGAAAAAGATAAAGATAAACAAAAGCATAACAAAACAAAACAAAACAAAAACAGAATGTGATCAAATATGATCAGGCTGGATTATAGATCAGTGCCACACACTAGATTTTGGGTGTATTTTGGTCTGTTAAAAGAAAGTCCCTCCCAAAATTTTAAAGAAAGAAAAACTTATATATGTACAAAAATAAGGGTTGATATGATGAAGGGATGGAATATGACTGTAAAGATGGAAATTATAAAAAATTTTAAAAAAGGATTTGATAAGTTGTTTGAAAAAAGAAAGAAGAGGATTAAAAAAAAAAAAAGAAAGAAAGAAAAACGGGAGAGAATGTGATCAGGCAGGGGAGTAGAAAAAAAACCATACACTAGAGATTTAGAGTATATTTTGATCTGTTAGAAGAAACTATCTCAAGATTTTAAAGAGAGAACAACTTATATATATATGCCAAAAATACGGGTAACTACTATGAAGGGATAGAATATGACTTTAAAAATGAAAAATAAAAATGTTTTTTTTAAAAAAGGGATTGATAAGATGTTGGTTGAAAAAGGGAAAAAGAAAAATTCAAAAAAAAAGAAAAAAGGAAAAAAGAAAAAAAGACAGTTAAAAAAAATAATTAACTTTGAAAGACTAAAGGATCATGGTAAAAAAGCCATGAATTCTATGTGCCGTATTCCCCTAGCGCTGGAGTTCCTCCGTTCTCATTGATCGGTAAACTTGGTCTTGGCCGGCTGTTCTCGCTGATCTTCTGGGGGAGGGGCCTGTTGCCGTGGTTCGCAAATGTCTTTGCCGGAGGCGGAATTGCCCCGCCCTTGCCGGGTCTGGGCTAAGTAATCTGCTCGGGTTTGCTCTCCGGAGCTTTTGTTCCCTGCAAGCTTTCCGTACAGCTTTGGAGGCGGAGAGTGAAAATGGCGGCCTCCCAGTCTCCGCCCCGGCGGAGCCGAGAACTCGGGGTCCCGCTCCTCAGCGAGCCCCCAGAGAAAAGCAGTCAGTCACTCCCGTCTCCCCGGTCTCCGGCCACACTCCGCGCTCACCCGGCCTGTGACCGCGCCTTTCTATCTGGCACCCGACCCCGGGTGGAGTCTCCAAACCCAGCTGATCCCCGCGGTGTGCCCCCGCACCTCTCCTCCTGGGGGAAGAAGGTGAGTCTCCCCGGATCTGCCGCTTGTTGGGTCCCTGCTGGAGGAGCAGTGGCCCGACTGTGCTGCGGATCACGGTTTATGACAACCCCGAGCTGAGAGCCCGCGCCTGGGCTCCGTCTCTGCAGCCGGCTTCCCTGCTCCGATACCTGGGAGCTCTGCTGCACTCAGGCAGCCCCGGTCTTTCTGTGACCCCGAGGGTCCTGAGACCACACTGTCCCGCGAGGGTTCCACCCCCCACTTCGCCACCAGAGTGACGTCCCTCAGCGGAGCAGACTTCTAAAAGTTCCGATTTTGTGCTCCGCTGCTCTATCACTTGCCAGAAGCGGCCGACGGAGGCCCCTCCCCCGCCGTCTGTCCTCCGGAATATCGCCTCGGATTCACTTCTCCGCACGTCCTACCTTCCAGAAAGTGGTCGCTTTTCTGTTCAGAGAGTTGTTGCTATTCTTTTCTTCGATCTCCTGTTGAGTTTGTAGGTGTTCAGAATGGTTTGATCCGTATCCAGCTGAATTCCTGAGAGGAGACGAAATCCAGGTCTCCTACTCCTCCACCATCTTGCTCCGCCCCTTGGACCATACCTTCTTTATCCATTCGTCTGTTAAAGGGCATCTAAACTCTTTCCATGGTTTGGCTATTGCGGACATTGTTGCTATGAACATTTGGGTGCATATGGCCCTTCTTTTCACTACATCTGTGTCTTTGGGGTAAATACCCAGTAATGCAATTGCTGGGTCATAGGGTACCTCTATTTTTAATTTTTTGAGGCACCTCCCCACTGTTTTCCAAAGTGGCTGTACCAACTTGCATTCCCACCAACAGTGTAAGAGGGTTCCCCTTTCTCCACAACCTCTCCAACATTTGTTGTTTCTTGCCTTGCCAATTTTTGCCATTTTAACTGGTGTAAGGTGGTATCTCAATGTGGTTTTGATTTGAATTTCCCTGATGGCTAATGATGATGAACATTTTTTCATGTGTCTGTTAGCCATTTGTATGTCTTCTGCCCCATTTTTGACTTGATTATTTGTTTTCTGGGTGTTGAGTTTGAGAGTTCTTTATAGATCTTGGAAATCAGGCCTTTGCTTGTAGTGTCATTTGCAAATATCTTCTCCCATTCTGTGGGTTGTCTCTTTGTTTTGTTGACTGTTTCCTTTGCTGTGCAGAAGCTTTTTATCTTGATGGAGACCCAAAAGTTCATTTTTGCTTTTGTTTCACTAGCTTTTGGAGATGTATCTTGAAAGAAGTTACTGTGGCCGATGTCAAAGAGCTTACTGCCTATGTTCTCCTCTAGGATTTTGATGGATTCCTGTCTCACATTGAGGTCTTTCATCTATTTTGAGTTTATCTTTGTGTATGGTGTTAGAGAACTGTTGAGTTTCATTCTCTAGATAGCAGTCCAATTTCCCCAGCGCCATTTATTGAGGTGACTGTCTTTTTTCCATTGCATATTTTTTCCTGCTTTGTCAAAGATTTTTTGACCATAGAGTTTAGGGTCCATATCTGGGCTCTCTATTCTGTTCCATTGGTTTATATGTCTGTGTTTGTGCCAGTACCATGCTGTCTTGGTGATCACTGCTTTGTAATATAGCTTGAAATCGGGCAACGTGATGTCCCCAGCTTTGTTTTTCTTTTTCAACATTTCCTTGGCGATTCGGTGTCTTTCCTGATTCCATACAAATTTTGGGATTGTTTGTGCCAGCACTTTGAAAAGTGTCATTGTAACTTTGATGGGGATGGCACTGAAGGTATAGATTGCTCTGGGTAGCATAGACATTTTAACAATGTTTATTCTTCCAATCCATGAGCATGGAATGTTTTCCCGTCTTTTTGTGTCTTCTACAATTTCTTTCATGAGTGTTCTGTAGTTCCTAGAGTATAGATCCTTTACCTCTTTGGTTAGGTTTATTCCGAGGTATCTTATGGTTTTTGGTGCTATTGTAAATGGAATCATTTCTCTAATTTCTCTTTCTACAGTTGCATAATTATTGTATAAGAAAGCAACTGATTTCTGTGCATTGATTTTGAATCCTGCCACATTACTGAATTGCTGTATGAATTCTAGTAATTTGGGGGTAGACTCTTTTGGATTTTCCACATAAAGTATCATGTCATCTGTGAAGACAGTTTGACTTGTTTTTTTTTTTTCATTATCATTCTTTTTTAAAATTTTTTTATTGTTATGTTAATCACCATACATTACATCATTAGTTTTAGATGTAGTGTTCCATGATTCATGGTTTGTGCATAACACCCAGTGCTCCATGCAGAACGTGCCCTCTTTAATACCCATCACCAGGCTAACCCATCCTCTGACCCCCCTCCACTCTAGAACCCTCAGTTTGTTTTTCAGAGTCCATTGTCTCTCATGGTTTGTCTCCCCCTCCGATTTCCCCACTTCATTCTTCCCCTCCTGCTATCTTCTTCTTTTTTAATTTTTTTTCTTAACATATATTGCATTATTTGTTTCAGAGGTACAGATCTGTGATTCAACAGTCTTGCACAATTCACAGCACTTACTAGAGCACGTACCCTGCCAGTGTCTATCACCCAGTCACCCCATCCCTCCCACCACCCACCACCAGCAACCCTCAGTTTGTTTCCTGAGATTAAGAATTCCTCATATCAGTGAGGTCATATAATACATGTCTTTCTCTGTTTGACTTATTTCGCTCAGCATAATACTCTCCAGTTCCAGCCACATCGTTCCAAATGGCAAGATCTCCTTCCTTTTGATGGCTGCATAATATTCCATTGTATATATATACCACCTCTTCTTTATCCATTCATCTGTTGATGGACATCTTGGCTCTTTCCACAGTTTGGCTATTGTGGACATTGCTGCTATAAACATCGGGGTGCATATACCCCTTCAGATCCCTACATTTGTATCTTTGGGGTAAATAACCAGTAGTGCAATTGCTGGATTGTATGGTAGCTCTATTTTCAACTTTTTGAGGAACCTCCATATTGTTTTCCAGAGTGGCTGCACCAGCTTACATTCCCACCAACAGTGTAGGAGGGTTCCCTTTTCTCCGCATCCCCGTCAACATCTGTCATTTCCTGACTTGTTAATTTTAGCCATTCTGACTGATGTGAGGTGGTATCTCATTGAGGTTTTGATTTGGATTTCCCTGATGCCGAGCAATGTTGAGCACTTTTTTCATGTGTCTGTTGGCCATTTGGATGTCTTCTTTGGAAAAATCTCTGTTCATGTCTTCTGCCCATTTCTTGATTGGATTCTTTGTTCTTTGGGTGTTGAGTTTCATAAGTTCTTTATAGATTTTGGATACTAGCCCTTTATCTGAGATGTCATTTGCAAATATCTTCTCCCATTCTGTCAGTTGTCTTTTGGTTTTGTTGACTGTTTCTTTTGCTGTACAAAAGCTTTTTATCTTGATGAAGTCCCAATAGTTCATTTTTGCCCTTGCTTCCCTTGCCTTTGGTGATGTTTCTAGGAAGAAATTGCTGTGGCTGAGGTCGAAGAGGTTGCTGCCTGTGTTCTCCTTTAGGATTTTGATGGACTCCTGTCTCACATTGAGGTCTTTCAACCATTTTGAGTCTATTTTTGTGTGTGGAGTAAGAAAATGGTCCAGTTTCATTCTTCTGCATGTGGCTGTCCAATTTTCCCAACACCATTTGTTGAAGAGACTGTCTTTTCTCCATTAGACATTCTTTCCTGCTTTGTTGAAGTTAGTTGACCATAGAGTTGAGGGTTCATTTCTGGGCTCTCTGTTCCATTCCATTTATCTGTGTGTCTGTTTTGTGCCAGTACCATCCTGTCTTGATGATGACAACTTTGTAATAGAGCTTGAAGTTCAGAATTGTGATGCCGCCAGCTTTGCTTTTCTTTTTCAACATTTCTCTGCCTATTCGGGGTCTTTTCTGGTTCCATACAAATTTTAGGATTATTTGTTCCATTTCTTTGAAGAAAGTGGATGGTATTTTGATGGGGATTGCATTGAATGTGTAGATTGCTCTAGGTAGCATTGACATCTTCACAATATTTGTTCTTCCAATCCATGAGCATGGAACGTTTTTCCATTTCTTTGTATCTTCCTCAATTTCTTTCATGAGTATTTTATAGTTTTCTGAGTACAGATTCTTTGCCTCTTTGGTTAGATTCATTCCTAGGTATCTTATGGTTTTGGGTGCAATTGTAAATGGGATCGACTCCTTAATTTCTCTTTCTTCTGTCTTCTTGTTGGTGAATAGGAATGCCACTGATTTCTGTGCATTGATTTTCTATCCTGCCACTTGACTGAATTCCTGTATGAGTTCTAGCAGTTTTGGGGTGGAGTCATTTGTGTTTTCCACATAAAGTGTAATATCATCTGCAAAGAGTGAGAGTTTGATTTCTTCTTTGCCGATTCAGATGACTTTTATTTTTGTTAAAAGATATTTCTTTTTGTTGTCTGATTGCTGTGGCTAGGACTTCAAAAACTATGTTGAATAGCAGTGGTGGTAGTGGACATATCTGCCGTGTTCCTGACCTTAGGGGTAAAGCTCTGAGTTTTTTCCCATTGAGAATGATATTCACTGTATGTTTTTCATAGATGGCTTTTATGATATTGAGGTATGTATCCTCTATGCCTATACTCTGAAGAGTTTTGATCAAGAAAGGATGCTGTACTTCATCAAATGCTTTTTCTGCATCTATTGAGGGGATCATAAGGTTCTTGCTCTTTGATTAATGTATTGTGTCACATTGATTGATTTGCGGATGTTGAACCAACCTTGCAGCCCAGGGATAAATCCCACTGGTCCTGTTGAATAACTTTTTTAATGTACTATTGGATCCTATTGGCTAGTATTTTGGTGAGAATTTTTCCATCCATGTTCATCAAGGTTATTGGTCTATAATTGTCCTTTTTGATGGGGTCTTTGTCTAGTTTTGGGAAAAAGGTAATGGTGGCCTCATGAAAGGAGTTTGGAAGTTTTCCTTACATTTTATTTTTTGGAACAGTTTCAGGGGAATAGATATTGATTCTTCTTTAAATGTTTGGTAGAATTCCTCTAGGAAGCCATCTGGCCCTGGGGTTTTGTTTTTTGGGAGATTTTTGATTACTGCTTCAATTTCCTTAGTGGTTATAGGTCTGTTCCAGTTTTCTATTTCTTCCTGGTTCAGTTTTGGTAGTTGATACATCTTTAGAAATGTATCCATTCCTTCCAGATTATCTAATTTGCTGGCATATAGTTGCTCATAATATGTTCTTATAATTGTTTGTATTCCTTTGGTGTGGTTGTGATCTCTCCTCTTTCATTCATGATTTTATTATTTGGGTCCTTTCTCTTTTCTTTTTGATAAGTCTGGCCAGGGGTTTATATATCTTGTTAATTCTTTCAAAGAACCAGCTCCTAGTTTCGTTGATCTGTTCTACTGTTCTTTTAGTTTCTATTTCATTGATTTCTGCTCTGATCTTTATTATTTCTCTTCTCCTGCTGGGTTTAGGCTTTATTTGCTGTTCTCTCTCAAGCTCCTTTAGGTGTAGGGTTAGGTTGTGTATTTGAGACCTTTCTTGTTTCTTGAGAAAGGCTTGTGTTGCTATATACTTTCCTCTTAGGACTGCCTTTGCTGCATCCCAAAGATTTTGAATAGTTGTGTTTTCATTTTCATTTGTGTCCATGAATTTTTTTAATTCTTCTTTAATTTCCTGGTTGACCCATTCATTCTTTAGTAGGATGCTCTTTAGCCTCCATGTATTTGAGTTCTTTCTGACTTTCCTATTGTGATTGAGTTCTAGCTTCAATGCATTGTGGTCTGAAAATAGGCAGGGAATGATCCCAATCTTTTGGTACTGGTTGAGACTTGATTATTCTCTTGCTTTGCAATAGATTGTTCTGAATATATCTGTGAAGTCCATTTGGTCCAGTGTGTCATTTAAAGTCTTTATTTCCTTGTTGATCTTTTTCTTAGATGATCTGTCCATTTCAGTGAGGGGGGTCTTAAAGTCCCCCACTATTATTGTATTGATGTCAAAATGTTTCTTTGCTTTTGTTATTAATTGGCTTATATAATTGGCTGCTCCCATGTTAGGGGCATATGTATTTATAATTGTTAGATCTTCTTGTTGGATAGACCCTTTAAGTAGGATATAGTGTCCTTCCTCATCTCTTATTACAGTCTTTGGTTTAAAATCTAATTTTTCTAAGGATTGCCACCCCAGCTTTCTTTTGGTGTCCATTAGCATGGTAAATGGTTTTCCACCCCCTCACTTTCAATCTGGGGGTGTCTTTGGGTCTAAAATGAGTCTCTTGCAGACAGCATATCGATGGGTCTTGTTTTTTTATCCAATCTGATACTCTGTGTCTTTTGATTGGGGCATTTAGCTCATTTACCTTCAGGGTAACTATTGAAAGATAGGAATTTAGTGCCATTTTATTGCCTGTAAAGTGACTGTTACTGTATATTGTCTGTGTTCTTTTCTGGTCTATGTTACTTTTAGGGTCTCTCTTTGCATAGAAGACTCCTATCAATATTTCTTGTAGGGCTGGTTTCGTGTTTGCAAATTTCTTTAGTTTTTGTTTGTCCTGGAAGCTTTTTATCTCTCCCTCTATTTTCAAAGACAGCCTAGCTGGATATAGTATTCTAGGCTGCATATTTTTCTCATTTAGTTCTCTGAATATATCCCCCCAGTCCTTTCTGGCCTTCCAGGTCTCTGTGGATAGGTCTGTTGCCAATCTAATGTTTCTACCATTGTAGGTTACAGATTTCTTCTCCCAAGCTGCTTTCAGGATTTTCTCTTTGTCTCTGAGACTCGTAAGTTTTACTATTAGATGTTGGGGTTTTGACCTATTTTTATTGATTTTGAGGGGTGTTCTCTGTGCATCCTGAATTTTGATGCCTGTTTCCTTCCCCAAATTAGGGAAGTTCTCTGCTATAATTTGCTCCAATATACCTTCTGCCCCCCTCTCTCTTTCTTCTTCTTCTGGAATCCCTATTATTCTAATATTGTTTCATCTTATAGTATCACTTACCTCTCGATTTCTGCCCTCATGATCCATTAGTTGTTTATCTCTCTTTTTCTCAGCTTCTTTATTTTCCATCATTTGGTCTTCTATCTCACTGATTCTCTCTTCTGCCTCATTTATCCTACCAGTTAGAGCCTCCATTTTGATTGCACCTCATTAATAGCCTTTTTGATTTTGACTTGGTTAGATTTTAGTTCTTTTATTTCTCCAGAAAGTGTTTCTCTAATATCTTCCATACTCTTTTCAAGCCCAGCTAGTACCTTTAAATTCATTGTTCCTAACTCTAGTTCCAACATCTAACTAATGTCCATATTGATTAGGTCCCTGGCAGTCTGTACTGCCTCTTGTTTTTTTTTTTTTGAGGTGATTTTTTCCATCTTGTCATTTTGTCCAGAGGAGAATAGATGAATGAGTGAACAAAATGCTAACAGGGTAACAACAACCCCAGAAAAATATACACTAAACAAATCAGAAGAGACCTGAAACCAGAGGAAAAGAAAGAGAAAGAAAGAAAAAAGGAAAAAAAAAAAGAAAATGGAAAAGATAAAAACAAGTGAACAAAAACAAACAAACGAAAAGAGAAAACAGAATATGATCAGATATGATCAGGCTGGTGCATAGATCAGTGCCACACACTAGATTTTGGGAGTATTTTGGTCTGTTAGAAGAAAGTGCCTCCCAAAATTTTAAAGAAAGAAAAAATTATATATGTACAAATATAAGGGTATATACGATTAAGGGATGGAATATGACTGTAAAGATGAAAAGTATAAAAGATTTTATAAGGGGAATTAATAAGATAAGAAGTTGGATTTTTAAAAAAAGGGAGAGAATGTGATCAGTCAGGAGACTGGAACAAAGCCATACACTAGAGATTTAGTGTATATTTTGGTCTCTTAGAAAAAAGTGTATTCCAAAATTTTAAAGAGAGATCAACTTATATATATATACCAAAAATAAAGGTAACTACTCTGAAGGGACAGAATATGACTCTAAAATGAAAAATAAAAAAGATTTTTTAAAAAAGGGATTGATAAGATGTTGGTTGAAAAAAGGAAAAAGAAAAATTCAAAAAAAAATAGAAAAAGAAAGTTAAAAAAAATTAACTTTAAAAGACTAAAGAATCATGGGAAAAAAGGCATGTATTCTATGTGCATTATTCCCCTAGGGCTGGAATTCTACCATTCTCATTGATTGGTAAACTTGGTCTTGGCTGGCTGTTCTTGCTGATCTTCTGGGGGAGGGACCTGTTGCCGTGGTTCCCAAATGTCTGCTGGAGGCAGAATTGCCCGGCCTTTGCCGGGGTAAGTAATCTGCTCAGGTTTGCTCTCAGGAGCTTTTGTTCCCTGTAAGCTTTCCATAGAGCTTTGGAGGATGAGAGTGAAATGGAGGACTCCCAATCTCCGCCCCAGAGTAGCGGAGAACTTGGGGCCACACTCCTCAGTGTGCCCCCAGAGAAAAGCAGTCAATCACTCCTGTCTTCCTGGTTTCTGGCCGCACTCCGTGCTCACCCGGCCTGTGACTGAGCATTTCTATCTCTGGCACCCGACCCCGTGTGGAGTCTCCAAACCCAGCAGATCCCTGCGGTGCACTCATGTGCCTCTCCTCCCGGGGGAGGAAGTGGAGTTTCCCCAGATCTGCCACTTCTTGGGTCCCTGCTGGAGGAGCAATGGCCTGACTGCGCCACAGATCACGGTTTATGGCAACTCCGAGCTGAGAGCCCACTCCCCGGCTCCATCTTTGCAACCCACTTCCCCGCTCCCATACCTGGGAGCTCTGCCACACTCAGGCACCCCCAGTCTTTCTGTGACCCCCAAGGGTCCTGAGAACACACTGTCCCAGTGAGGGTTTCATCCCCCACTTAGGCACTGGAGTGACGTCCCTCAGTGGTGCAGACTTCTAAAATTTCTGATTTTGTGCTCTGCTGCTCCATCACTTGCCAGTAGCAGTTGAAGGAGGCTCCCTCCCTTGCCATCTATCTTCCCGAATATCGCCTCGGATCACTTCTCCGCACATCCTACCTTCCAGAAAGTGGTCGCTTTCCTGTTCAGAGAGTTGCTGCTATTATTTTCTTCGATCTCCTGTTGAGTTCATAGGTGTTCAGAATGGTTTGATCCTTATCTAGTTAAATTCTGTGACCAGATGAAATTTAGGTCTCCTACTCCTCCACCATCTTGCTCCTCCCCCCTCATTCATTCTTTAGTTTGATGCTCTTTAGCCTCCATGTATTTGATTTCATTCCAAAATTCCTCTTGTGTTTCAGTTCAAGTTTCAAAGAATTGTGCTCTGAAAATATTCTTGGAATAATCCTTATCTTTTGGTATCAGTTGAGACCTAATTTGTGTCGCAGTTTGAGATCTATTCTGGAGAAAGTTCCATGTGCACTCGAGTAGAATGTGTATTCTGTAGCTTTAGGATGGAATGCTCTGAATATATATGTGAAGTCAATCTGGTCCATTATGTCATTCAATGCCCTTGTTTCCTTGTTAATCTCTGCTTAGATGGTCTGTCCTTTGCTGTGAGTAGGGTGTTAAAGTCCCTTACTATTATTTTATTATTATCAATGTGTTTCTTTAAGTTTTTGTTATTAATTGCTTTATATAATTGGTTGCTCCCAAGTTAGGAGTATAAATATTTACAATTGTTAGATCTGCTTGTTGGATAAGCTCTTTAAGTAGGATATAGTGTTCCTCTTCATCTCTTATTTCAGTCTTTGGTTTAAAATCTAATTTGTCTGATATAAAGATTGCCACCCAGCTTTCTTTTGATGTTCATTAGTATGATAAATGGTTCTCCAACCCCTCACTTCCAGTCTAGATGTATCTTTGGGAAAACATATTGATGGGTCTTGGTATTTTTATCCCATCTGATACGCTGTGTCTTTTGATTGGAGCATTTAGCCCATTTACATTCAGAGTAAAGTTGAAAGATATGAATTTAGTGCCATTGTATTACCTGTAAAGTCACTGTTTCTACATATTGTTTCTGTTTCCTTATATTCTATGTTACTTCTGGGATCTCTTTGCTTAAAGGATCCATGCCACCTGAGTCTCCAAACCCTCCAGATTCCTGTGGTGCAGAGAGGGTCTCACCATGGTTCTGCTACTTGCTGGGTCCCTGCTTGGAGGGCAGTTGCCTGATCATGCTGCAGTTCAAGGTTTATGTCAACAATGAGGTGAAAGCCCACTCCTAGGCTTGCTGATTGCAGCCACCTTCCAGCTTTGATGCAGGGAACTCTGCAGCACTCAGGCACCCTCATTCTTTCTGTGAACCCAGGGAGCCTGAGACCATACTGTCCCACCTAGGATTGTGCCCTACTTTTCTACCTGTGCACCTTTCAAGCAGGATGTCCCTCACTGGTGCAGGCTTCTAAAAGTTCCTATTTTGCACTCTGCTGCTATATCACTTTCCAGCAGCCAGCTGATGGAGGCTCCCTCCCCTGACAGTTTATCTCCCAAGATATCACCTGGGGTTCAAGTTTCTGCACCTCCTACCTTGCAGAAAGTGGTCCCTTTTTCTATTTGTAGTATTGCAGCAATTCTTTTCTTAGATCTCTGGTTGATTTCACAGGTGTTCAGAATGATTTGATAGCTAACTAGCTGAATCCCAGGGACCAGATGAAACTAGGGTCCCCTACTCCTCTGTCATCTTCCTCCCTCCCTAGAGTCCCTCTTTTATACCTACTCTATTTTTTAAATGAAAAATTTATTAAGGAATAATATCAGTTTAATATAATTTAAGTAGCAGTTCATAAAAGGGAATATAATAGAAAAATAGTATATAACACATAAAGATTAAATATACATATAATGATTAAATATAAATTTATATTAATTATATATTGAGTTGACAAATATATAATGCTCTTTGGGGCATAGTCACAGAATATTGGAAAACATTTTTAATTTTTTACATTTTTTTAAAAATTTATTTTTTGAAAACATTTTAAAACATAAGTTTATTCTATGACTGTATTATTTGAATCACAAATTTTTATATTTCAAGTTACTAATAAGCTTTGACTATCATTTTTGATAAAGTTAAAATGTACCTTCATATTTTCAGCTAAACGTGAAAGCTTACTTAGAAAACGATATGCTGCTCCTCAAAAAAATGGCCTCTTGATCAGTTTCTACATTTTGCTACCCGTCCTTATTTTAACTGCCATCATTGCTCTTAAATGGAATAAAATAAGATTTTGGAACAGAGAGGGAACAGTGAGTGGAGAGTAAGTAAATTTATTATTTTTAAAATTAATATTAAAATCTAATTGAGGAAGAACTAAAATGTAATTCAGAATATTGCAAGTAGGACTTAAAAGTGTTGAATTTGGATCTTGGATGAATTGGGTTAATATTTAGAAGTATGGAGTCTTAGTATACACCAGTTTTTTTTCAGATTTCATGGAGAAGTTATTTTTCTTGTTCTTATAGGTCCAGAAATAACTGAAGCTACTCAATAAATTCACAGTGCCTTTCAAATTGAAGCCATGTTGGCTACAATTGCTTTAGTAGTCTCTATCTATAACCTAAGCAACCTCATTTTTTTTTTTTTTTTTTGCATTGACATTCAGTTTTACCAAGGAGATTAATAGAGATAAGGAAGCAAATTTTGTGAATAGATTATGTAGAAGGTGAAAAAAAATGTTAAAAAAATATATGATAGTAAAGGAAGGATACAGACATTGCCCATTTTGCAAGGACAATGCCCATTTTGCACTTAATTAATATTGCTCATATGTTTCTAAAATCAGAATTAAGCTACTTGAAATGGGCACCACAAAAACTCTAGTTAACATCTGTCTCCATACATAGTTATAAAATTTTATTTTCTTGTGATGAGGAGTTTTAAGATCTATTGTCTTAGCAATTTCAAATGTGTAATACTTTATTATTAATTATAGTCACCATCTATACATTATATACTCATTACTTAATTGTTTTATAACTGGAAGTTTGTACCTTTGACCTCCTTTGTTCATTTCACTCACCCCATACCCCCACTTCTGGTAACCATCAACCTATTCTTTGTATCTATGAGCTTATTTTTTGTTTTAAAAAAATTTTAGAGAGGCGCCTGTGTGTCTTTCGGTTGAGGGTCTGCCTTGGCTCAGGTCATGATCCCAGGGTCCTGGGATCGAGCCCCATATTGGGATCCCTGCTTGATAGAGAGCCTGCTTCTCCCTCTGCCTGCTGCTCCCCCTGCTTGTGTGCTCCTCTCTCTGTCAAATGAATAAATAAAATCTTCAAAAAAACTTAGATCGCACACATAAGTGAGATCATATGGTAGTTGTCTTTCTTTATCTAACTAATTTCACTTACATACAGCTTTTTTTTTTTTTACCATATCACCATACAAGTCAACATTTTGCTAAGTCAGTAGATATTTAGGGAAAAGAGAATACGGAAGTAAGGTTAAATAAATGGGTCTCATTTTATATGCTACAGGAGAAATGTCTCTGTTTCTCACTTGTGCAAATAAAGATAACATAATGATGTAAAACTTCCATCAAAAAAAACTCTCAAGAAAGTGGACTTATGAGGAACATAAAGAGTGTGAGAAGGATTTGCAAATGATATATTAGATAAGGTGTTAATATCTAAAGTATATAAAGAACTCATATAGTTCAACATCAAAAAAACCCCACAAATAATCTGATTTAAATATGGGCAAAAGACCTGAATAGACATTTTTCCAAAGAAGATATATAAATAGCAAACAGACACATGAAAAGATGCTTAACATCACTAATCGTTAGAGAAATGCAACTCAAAACCACAATGAGATATGACCTTACACCTGTCATAATGGCTAGAATCCAAAAAACAAGAAATAACAAGTGTTGGCGAGGATGTGGAGGAAAACAAAACAAAACAAAAATCTTGTACTCTGTTGGTGGGAATGTAAATTGGTGCAGCTATTGTGGAAAACAGTATGGAGGTTTTTGAAAAAATTAAAAAAGTACCTGGAGAGTATTATGCTAAATGAAATAAGACTGAGAAAGATGAATACCATATGACTCCACTTACGAATGGAAAAAATAATGAATAAACAAACAGAAAGCAGAATCAGATCTATAAATACAGAGAATAAATTGCTGGTTGTCAGAGAGGAGTGAGGTGGAGGGTTGGGTAAAATGGATGAAAGGGAGAGGAAGATGTAAGCTTCTAGTGGTGGAATGAATAAGACAAGGCAATAAAAGGCACAGCATAGAGAATACAGTCAATGGCATTGTAATAGTGTTAGAATCGGACAGACGGTAGCTACACTTGTGAATATAGCATAATGCATAAACTTGCCAAATCACTAAGTGTACACCTGAAACTAATGTAACATTGTGTGTCAACTATACTCAAAAAACACAGAAAAAATAAAATTACAATGTTTTCTAACCCTCAAGTAATGCCAATTCTTTTTTACAGATCTGTATCAGAAGACAGCAGTAGTAACAGCAACCAGTCATCAAGTTAAAGGTAAATTGAGGAACTGGATTAGTGAAAATGATATAATTCATAAAATAGTTTAAAAATTTTAAGAATACCTTAGTGTAAAAAAGTTATTATTCCATATTCCACCATCTTGATTCCTTTTTTTTTTTTTTAAGATTTTATTTATTTGTGAGAGAGAGAGAGCACAAGCAGGGGGAGGGGCAGAGGGAGACGCAGGCTCCCCGATGAGCAGGGAGCCCGACATGGGGCTCGATCCCAGGACCCTGGGATCATAACCTGAGCCGAAGGCAGATGCTTAACTGACTGAGCCACCCAGGTGCCCCTATCATCTTGATTCCTACTTACCAATATCATATATGATAAGACAAAGACTGAAACAAAGCTTTTGATAATTTTGTTTTACATTAATTTACAAATATATAATGTTAGCTAATATTAGCCAGAGATTTATTAACCAACATTTTCATGATAAGAAATGACTTTAAAGAGGTTCTAAATATGTTCCTAAAATATTTATGAATCATCATGCATCCTGCTTCCACAGTTAAGTTTTTAATTTGGTAGATTTACACAGATTGACTCACAATATTTATATTTCTTCCTCACTGAGGTACCATGGTTATTGTTATCCTTATTTTAGAAATGAGGAAACAGACATAAAAAACTTAAATAATGATCTATGTGTACAAAATTTTAGTAAATTTTGGAGCTGGAATTTCATTTAAGACAACCAGATTCCAAGGTTTAACTCTTAAGAACTTCATAATTTTGAGACCTATAGCTTGATATATGCCTGGTGATGGAAAATGGAATTTGCATTTATTGAGGATCTATTAGATGCAAGGCAAAATAATAAATGCACTGTCCCTCCAGGTTAGAAAGACAATTCTTTACTATAAAATGGGATAAAGTTGGCATTTGTATATATTCAATATATCCATGAATTTTCTGTATATGTACATATATGCATTTGTGTACCTATATATTCAAATTTATAATCATATACATAAAGAAATCCTAATATTTGACACATTAGACCTATCACTGGGAGTAAATGTAAAAATTAAAAATTCAACCATAAGTGAAATCAAGAGTTCATCCAATGACTAATTTGCCATTCCTCCATACTCTACTTTGATGGAGAGTTAAGTCAATGGATCTCTGTTTCCCTCTGCCACCAAAGAAAACATTTATGACTACTTGCCTCCACGTAAAATGGTCTTATTTCTCAGTAGGGGTAAATGGGAGAGTTGGTGGTGAGGAAGGAGCTGGAGAGAGGTTTTGAATATGATTGAATGAGTGAGCCCTATTCAGCAAGGGATATGTAAGCAAAGAGCTGGAGGAGGTGCAAGTATTTACCCAGTTTAGATGTTTGAAAGTAGGTACTTGACTTCCCAGGGTCAACTCACAGGAGGCTTTTATTTCAATGTAAGGGGTACAGTGCAGCAAAGAGAGTGCAGGCAAGCCATGGGCACCACAGAGACACCTCATGCGCAAGGCCTCAAGGCTCCTTATTGTAAATTTTAAAGAGCCCATTACAAATCCCACTGCCATCGTCTGGGCAAAAGGTGAAACCAGGCATCCAGGCTCTCCCAGAGATAAAGATAGAGTTTTTCCATTCCAGCTGTAAATCAACTCTTTCTGACACAGGGGTAGAGCTGTCAGAGGTATCCATGCATGTATCTGGGCAGGAGCTTTCCAAGCACGTGAATGATCCAATGAAAAAATAAGTCAGGAATGTTTGATGAATAAAAGCGATGTCAGTTTGGCTGGAGCAGAGTTAGCAAGAGGGCTGTGGTAGTGAGTAGGTCAGACAGTAAAACTCCTGGAGGCTGTAGGAAGTCTTGGGGGGCATCTGTGTTTTATTCTCACTGAAAGGGGGAAATCACTGGAGAATTAAAGTTTCAAGCACATGACTTCCACTTTAAAAGGCTGGTTTGTTAAAAAATAAATAAAATAAGGCTGGTTTGTTGATTTAGTCTGTATAATGGCAAGAGTAGAAGTGGGGAAACCAGTTAGTGGAGAAACTACTGTAGTAATCCAGGAGGGAAAGGAAGGTACCTCCAACCAGGGATAGTAAATATGGTCTTAGGAATAAATTCTGAAGGTGACCCAACAGAATGAATTGACAGTTTGAATATAAAGTATAAGGAAAAATGCTTAAATAATGTTTACTGATAAAGCAGTAAGATAATCAAGGTTACATGTAAATGCAGACTTGTTTTCAAATTTGTGCTCTTAATACATTTTAAAATTTACATTAAAATTTATGAACATTGTGAGAGAAAATCTACACAGGTAATGGTGAGCCAAGACAAGTGTCTGGTATGCCCTGACAAGCAGTTTGTTTTCTCATCTGTGAGAAAGTATTTCTCATTTAAGGTATTTTTGAAGTGGTAAAGGGAGGATTTAGCATGAAATGGTTTGCTTTTTGAAATTTTACTGGGATAAAGTAGGAAAAAAGTCAGTCAGACTCAGTAAGAACCAGAGACCAGTGAAATAGTTATGAGACTACGGAATACACAGAAATGCAGGAGGAGGCAGGATCAGGTAAGAGGAAAAGAACAAGAAAGTTTTGGGTGATATAGCAGAGATAGACTCAATTGAAGGGATGACTGGATGGGTGTTTTTGGGTTAGAATACAGGAGAACTACAAAGACAAACATTTCTGACACAATGAAACATTTCTGACACAATGGATGATGACACCTTTTACTCATGACATATTGTGTAGCCAGGTCAGAACCAGTTTGTGTTGGAATGATGATGTGGAGGGGCTGAAGAATGAGTTTGGTTTTGAACATGTGTATGTATGTGGGACACCTGTTGGAAATGCACAGAGGACTTCTGGAAGTACTCTTCCTCTGAAGATAAAAATAGACAAATTAATAGTTTTATTTATTTCTTCACATATTTTTATTGTTCTTTTCCTCTGTTTCCTTGCTGGTGATTTTCTTTTATCCACATGAATTGTTGAAACTGTGTAAATGAAATGCATGTGAATACCACTCTATAATATTTCCCTTTACTGGGGCTGTCACAGACAATTCAGGAAAAAGAAAGCTGGGTTTAAGAATTTCATGGAATACAGGCATAGACTGTGATACCGTAAGCAGTGTTCTATATACTAATTACTTGTTACACCTGTAGTTGCATAGCAAAATTAGATAGCTTTTATTAACAACTAAGATTTAGCATTTCTTTTTTCTATATTTGTTTTACAACAGTGACTAAATGATGTCAAAAAGCCATAGGTTGGAGAGAGTATTACTAAGACACTCACCATTAACTGACCTGATTCAAGAATGGAAAAAAAAAACAAAAACTGCTATTCTCTCCTTTTGTTATGGCTTAAAGCTTTCAATTTCACAAACAAAAATAAATCCTGAGAGTGAAATATATAGGCTTGTGTCTATTGATTCTTCTGCCTGGTGTGATCCTTTATGGGGAAAACAACTTTGCCTCTTTTGAACCAAGAAAACTATTACATCCCAAGCTGTAAGCATTCCATGGGCTGCTGCCCACCCTCAGATGCCCAGGGCCATGCTAACTGCTCCCTTCTCAGGAAAAGACACCCACAGTTCACACCTTTCCAGTAGCTCATGGTTCCCTGCTCTATCTATTCCAGGCTTTGGGGTATTGAGAGGAAATATTGCTAGGTAAGACCAGCCCCAGGACCCTCTGATAGTCACTAACATCATTCTATCTTCAGGGAATTGCTTGAACTGAGTTCCTGGTCATAGATAACTGTTGTGTCTCCAAGTGATACTTCCTTGGCCTCAGGTAAATTGAGATCTAGGATATATCTTTGTCCTTTGGGGAACCCAGAATTGTTACTCCTTTTTCACTGAGCTGAGCTTTTCTGGGTTAGATTTTCTTGCCTCAGTGCCCTCCTTCCCATCTCCCTCTTACTGAGATGAGTGTACTTCTGCATACCTCAAGGCATTGATGGATAAGGGAACCATCAACCTAGCTGGAGTCTAATGAGAACCTACAGAGCCTCCATCAATAAACAAAGATTTTTTGCTCCTGATTCAGGTGTGGGAGTACCTCACCACAGAGACCAAGAGATTCCTTTTCCAAATGTCCATCAACTGATAAATGGATAAACATTGTACAGATAGTGATCTATGCATACAATGAATATTATTCAGCCATAAAAAGGAATGAAACCCTGATACCTCTACAAATTGGGTGAACCTTTGAAATCATTATGCTAAGTGAATAAAGCCAGTCACAAAACCCATATGTTATTCATTGGTATGAAATATCCAGAACAAAGACATCTGTAGAGACAAAGTTTGGTGATTGTGTAAGGCTGGGTTGTTTAGGAGGGGGCTAAAGAGCTGGGGGTGAGGAGTGGTGATATATATGGTGGTGATCAATATATGAAAAATCCTAAAATCATTCAATTGTACACTTTAGTGGGTGAATTGTGTGAAAAAAATACATATCAGGATGATTCTACCATAACTTTCCTTCATCCTCATTGCCATTAACTTATTTTAGTTCATTATGATCACTGGCCTGCCTTATTTTAATAAAACTTTCTGAGGATCCCAGGTGTACTATTAGCAGGTCCAAGTTTTAATCCTGACTGGAGTTTAACGTTGCAACTATTGACACAATTCATCCTTGCAAAAGGCTGTACTGGGATAAAAGAAGGTATAAATGAGAGATGGGTAGAAGTTGAGTTAGGCTGTGGATATGTGTGGTTTAAGATTTCTCTTAGAACATTCAAAGACAGTTGCATGCTTTTGTCCACCTGGGACATATTTCCTATTTGTCTTGCTGCCCTTCCCACCTCTGTAGCTTCCCTGCTAGTGCTTAGAGTAACTGTTAACAAAACACTTAAGTTTCCTTTCCCTTTCTTCAACTGATTACAATCTAATACTCTACGAATACGCACACAGTTGAAGAAAAGTGCTTTTTGATTGTCTTACCCAAGATCAAGTTCAATATTCCTGATTTTTCCTTATTTTCAAAGATAATAAGTTAAATGCAGTAGCATTTAAATAAAAAATTTCTTGTACAAGTTGTTAACATTTCTATTTTCTTCTCTTTCCTCCACTACAGCCAATAAATCATGCCAGAAAACCATGGCATGGAGAATCAAAATTACTAAGAACTTCACCAGAAAACAAATCATGCTCATTTGCCCCTATGTCACTAATGAAGGGTTTAATCAATGTAACCTTAGCCAGAACAAATCAGTTGTATGCAAAAGCATAAGCTTGTTTCTGGTGCTTCCTCTTCTTCAACCTGTGGCAGCTGCCCAGCCAGTTGGGAGCCCTAAGGGTGAGCCAGCATGAGCTGAAAGCAAATGCAGTCCTTACTCACAAGGCTGAGGAGAGTGTGGTGGACTCCTGAGTACTCCTACTTTCCAGCCTCAGAGCTTTCCAATGGCCTTTAGCCCTGCCATGCTGGCTGTGCTCTGGCCCAGCATCTTTCCTTCTCTTTGCACTGCTCTCTGAGCTTAGAAGACTGCACACCCATCTGGGCAAGACTACTGGTGTCTCAACCACCTCTTTTTGTCTCCAAGCAAGGCCAGGCTCTTCGTGGAGAGAAATTTCCTGTAACTCTGGGATCCCTACCTCTCCCTTTCTAAACCCTCTGCTGGTTCTTTCCTCTCTGTCTCCCTAACTCCCAGGCCAGGGCTGAGGATGTTAGCCAAGGTATCCACTCTCTAAAGCAAGGGTCAAGGGAGAAGATTGCTGGGAAGATGGTTAGTGGGATAACTAGCCTCACCTCATCCCACAGATAAAACTACATAACACTAACATCAGTGTAACTAACCCAGAAAACAACCCAAAGACTGACAGAACAAACTTCACAACTAAATGAAGAGAAAAAACCACAAGAAAGAGTGTAGGAATGGTGTAGATATGGTGGGAGAGCTAAATGGCCCCAAGGGACTGTCAGTGGAAAGGAGGAGCCTGTAGGCATGGAGAAGCAGACTATCACACTGGGGAGTTCAGATGGGCAAGACAAATCTCCATAACATTTGGCTTTGAAACCAGAGGGGCTGAATTTCATGAGTTCCTACAACCAGCAGAACTTAAAACTTAGAGTTTTAAAAATCAGACTCAGCGGGATGCCTGGGTGGCTCAGTCCGTTAAGCGTCTGCCTTCAGCTCAGGTCATGATTCCAGGGTCCTGGGATTGAGCCCCGCATCGGGCTCCCTGCTCAGCAGGGAGCCTTCTTCTCCCTCTCCCACTCCCCCTGCTTGTGTTCCCTTTCTCACTGTGTCTCTCTCTGTCAAATGAATAAAAAGTTCTGTAAAAAAAATCAGACTCAGCTCTGGGAGAGCCAGGAGGCAAGGGGAAACTGAGTGTTTCACCTTAAAGCGATAGCACAACAAATAGCCCTGCAGAGATAGAGCATAGAAGCAGCAGTGTGAAAAATTCATGGGGCATGGAGGAAGGAGAGTTGTTTACTAATCTCATATCATGTCTTGCAGGGACAGAGACATTTGGGAGACTCCTCTAGGAACAAAGGAGCTGGCAGGTGACATTTCCCTCCCCTGCACCCCAGCATAAACACAGGGCCACTAGCTAAAACCCGTGAAGCACCAACTCTAACTAGCTAACTTGCTAACACTGCATGTCTTGCCCCCCTGCAAGTTAGTGGATCCACCCCCATAAAATATGCCCTTGGCCAGAGTCCATCCAAGGTAGTATCACAAGCCTGGCAGTGGGCAAACAGCCTGGACAGGGCCAACATTACTCCAAAGTGACCCCTTCCCCAGGGTGAGGAAAAAATAACCACACACACCAGTTAGACTGCATCCTCAGCAGTGGGCCAGGGGCAGACAGCTGGTCTGACTGCAGGCCCCACCCACCAATGAAAGCTTTTCAGGAGACAACACAAGGGAAGTACCCTGAAGTTTGGTCCTACCACATCTCTGGCAAATGCCTGTTCTAACTCAACTCAAGCCCGTCAGCCCCAGATTGGCGCACTAATACCATAGAGACCAAACACCGCCCACAACAGGCAAAGAGAGCCACTGCAGATGACTGGACTGAAGGGAAATGCAGCTCAGCCACAACAGCAGGGTGCATGCAACACACATAGGAGATACCCCTGAAACAGCTGGTTCTAGTGAACAGCGGACATTGTGCTGCAGGGCATTTCATAAGACCATTGTATTCAAGAGCAGATGTAATCGATTCCTAATACAGAGAAACAGACACAGAGAGTTAGAAAAAATGAGGAGACTGAGGAATATTCCAAAATGAAAAAAAAATAGGACAAAATCATAGCAAGATCCCTAAGCAAAATGGAAATAAGTAATATGTCTGATAGAGAATTTAAAGTGATGATCATAAAGACACTCACTGGACTTGAGAAAAGAGTGGAAGATAATAGTGAGACCCTTAAAAAAGAAATTAAAAAAAGAACCAATCAGAGATGAAGAACACAATAAATGCAATTAAAAATATACTACATAAAATAAATAGTAGACTAGATGAAGCAGAAAAATGAAACAGCGACCTGGAGGACAGAGTAGTGGGAAGTAATCAAACTGAGAAGATGAGAGGAAAAAATTATGCAAAAAGACTTGGAGAACTCAGCAACCCCATCAAGCATAATAACATTCACATAATAGGGATCCCTGAAGGAGAAGAAAGAGAAAAAGGGACAGAATATGTATTTGAAGAAATAATAACAAAACTTTCTGAATCTGGGGAAGGAAACAGAAATCCAGACCCAAAAGTCACAGAGATAACTGAACAAAATCAACCCAAAAAGGTCCACACCAAAACATATAGTAATATAAAAGTAGTGATGGGGTACCTGGGTGGCTCAGTCAATTAAGCATCGAATCGATTTCAGCTCAGGTCACTATTTCAGGGTCATGGGATCGAGCCCCGAATCAGGCTCTGCACTCAGCAGGGAGTCTGCTTGAATTCTCTCTCCCTCTCCCTCTGCTCCTCTCCCAGCTCTCTCTCTCTCTAAAATAAATAAATCTTAAAAAGAAGAAAAAAAAGACAAAAAACAGGAAAAAATAGAAAACTTCTAGCAAGATGAGAGAAGTAAAATTAACATATCTGTATGAACAGTAAATGAAATAGACATATTGCTTCAATTAAAGCTAAATATTGTCAATCTAGAGTTAAAAGAAAGCTATATGCTATTTACAAATACACATATACACTTTAAAAGTAAGGATACACTTTTAAAAATGTTTTGAAATTACTTTTATTTATTTATTTTTATTTTTATTTTTTAAGATTTTATTTATTTATTTGACAGAGAGAGACACAGGGAGAGAGGGAACACAAGCAGGGGGAATGGGAGAGGGAGAAGCAGTCTTCCTGCTGAGCAGGGAGCCCAATGCGGTGCTCGATCCCAGGACCCTGGGATCCTGACCTGAGCCGAAGGCAGACGCTTAATGATTGAGCTACCCAGGTGCCCCTGAAATTACTTTTAATGTAAAATAAAACATAGATGCAGAAAACCAACATATGAATGCATTTTATGAGATGCCATCCTTGTAACCACCATCCAGATGAAAAACAGAACTATCCCAGTCACCCAGCAGCTCCTTCCTGTGCTCCCCTCAGTCACACCTGCCTCCCCCACCAAAGTGACTTCCAGCTGATTTCATAACAATTATATCTGTATATCTTTATAGTTCTGTCGCCCAAAAAGCATCCCTGGACATTATGATTTAATCTTGTACTTTGTGTTTTCTACAATTCATAATACATTGTCTCTTTTAATTCGCAGGTTTCCCCTCCATCCCCTTTTTCCCTTATAATTTAAAAAAAATTATAATTGGAAATTTGGACCTCTTAATCCCTTTCACTTATTTTACCCCTCTTATAACTTATTTTTTAAAGATCCTAGGTTTTGCATTGTAGTTTCTTGTAGTTTTTCCTGGTCTGGATATTGCTATTTGTATATTCACAGTGCTGTTTACCCTTCTCTGTAAATATAAGGACACACTTACAAAGTAAAAGAATTTTAAAAAATATTCCATACAAATTCTAATCATGAAAAAACAAATCTGGATATGGAAGTGTGAGACAAAATAGAAAATGACAAGGTGTATTACAATAGGTAAAGAGTGATATTCATAATGATAAAAGCCATTCATCAAGAAGACAAAACATCCCTAAATGGGCATATATAAAATAACATGTCTTGAAAATATAAGAATAAAAAAATTGATAGAACACAAAGGAGTAATAGAAATATCTGCTATCTTAGTTGAGTATATTAAAAGAACAAGCAGGCAAAAAATTAGCAAAGCTGTAAAATATTTGAAACTATATTATCTAACTTGACCTAATTGACATTTATAGAATAATATAGCTCACAAGTGAATAATCCACACTCTTTTGAATTTTACATGGAGCCATCTATCCATAATGAACCATCTAATGCACAATGAATCTTCTCTCAGTAAATTACAATGGCTAAAGTGATTCAGAGTATGATCTGTGACCACAATAGAATTAAATTAGATGTTAATAAGAAAAATGTATGTGAGATATCTTCAAACTTATGGAATTTAAACGGCACATGGGGCAAGAGGAAACCATGATGTGAATTAGAAAATATTTTGAAAAAATTTTAATGGAAATAAAGCATATCAACATATGTTGAATATAATACATATAAATTTGGTGATAAATTTAAAGTGATGATAAATGAACATTTATAGTTTTAAATGTATATATTAGAAAGAAGAATGGTTTAAAATGAATAAGATAAACTTCCATTCTTAGAAGCTAGAAAAAGAAATTACACCCAAAGTAGAAAAAGGAACATAAGAGCAAAAATCAATAAAATAGAAAACAAACATATAATAGGAAAAAAAAAAAGAAATCCCCAACTTATTTTAAAAATAAAAATAATAAACTCAAAGAATGATTGACGAATGTAGAGAAAAATCAAAAAATTATCAATATTGACAATGAAAAAAAGGGATTTGTAGACATTCTATAGAGTTCAAAAGGAGGATAAGGGAGGGAGGGGTATTATGAACAACTTTGGCCAATATATCTAACAACTCAGAAGATATAGATAAAATCCATCAGAAACAGAACTTTTCTAACACAAAGAGAAAGAGAATATCTGAATATATATATATATTTTAAAAATTGGCTTCATAATTTAAAAAGAAAGTCTCTCACAAATAAAATTCTAAGTCCAAATCACTCCATTTCTAAATTCTAAGAAACATAAGAAGAAATATTCACAGCATTACACTAACTCTTTCAAAGACTAGAGGAAAGGAATAACATTTCCCAATTTCTTTTATGAGGCCAGCTTAACTCTGGTACAAAAATTGACAAGTTTATTACAAGGAAAGAAAATTACAGACATATATTTCTTATGACTATGGATGCAAAAATCCTAAACAAAATGCTGGCAAATCAATCCAGCAAAATGTAAAAAGATAGTACCTCAAATAGGATGTATCCCAGCATACAATTTGTTTCAACACTAGAAAGTCAATAATTTTAAATCACTAAATTAACAGAAAATGAAGAAAACTATATGATCACCTCAATTTATATAACAAAAGCTTTTTTTTTTAATTGAAAGAGAGAGTATGAGAGAGCAAGCTGGGGTGGGGGGTGGGGGGTGGAGGGGAAGAGTAGAAAGAAAGAGAGAGAGGGAATCCTAAGGAGGCTCCACACTCAGTGGGAGCCCAAAGTGGGGCTTAATCTCAGGACCCTGGGATCATGACCTGAGCTGAAATTAAGAGTCGGTCATTTAACCTACTGAGCCACCCAGGTGCCCCTAAACAAAAACTTTTGATAAAATTCACATTTGCAATAAGATACATATGAAAACCCCAGCAAACGGGGGCGGGGGAGTAAATTTCTGAATATGAATGTGTATGTACAAAAATCCATTGAATGTAAGCCCCAGTGTAGAAGATACTTGCAAACCATGATATCCAACAAAAGAATCATATCTGGAATGCATTAATAGGCTCAACATATAATAAGAAAGAGACAAGACCACTCAGTTGAAAAATGGACCAAAGTTTCAAATAGGCATTTACCAAATAAGTTATATAAATGACCAATAAATATATACAATTGTGCTAAAGTTTATTAATAACTGTGAAAATGCAAAATAATGACTATAATGAAATAAACAAAAAAACAAGTCTAGGCATTGATACGAATTGGAATTCTCATACATTTCTGGTGAAAATATAAATTAGTACAACAATCTTGGAAAACTTGGAAGTATCTATAAAACATACCCTGTGATTTAGCAACTTCACTCTAGAAATATATATGAAGGAAATCACTACATATGTTCACCAAAGAAAGAAAATAGCCAAACACGGTTTTTAATAGCCACCACTATAAATAAACCAACGTTAATCAACAGTAAAATGGAAAAACAGATGGTGTTATATTAATTCAATGGGCGATAAACACCTATGAGGAAAAAGGAAAGCTATTGCTCTTCATGTATGGATGGATGGATGGCTCTCATAATCATTATATTAAAAGAACTCACATGTAAGAGTACATGGTGATTAGTTCCATTTATATAAAGTTCAAAAACAGACAAAACTAATCTATGATGGTAGCGGTAATGATTGTCATGGGGCACTCTGGGGGTTTTGGTGGTTCTATGTTTTATTTTTTGATCTGACTCTAGGTGTTAATTACACTGGTTTGTTCACTTGAATATTAATTGAACTGTTAGCCTATGGTTTTTAGAATATATTTATGTAGATATATAGATATCTTCAATGAAAAGTTCTGTAAGAAGTGTGTATGAATCTTCCTGTTCATAACTGTTTCTTCAGCCGTGCATTTTGGAAGTGATTCTGCTCTTTTTTTAGCCTCAAAGCGGCGTCAAACTGATTCGAAGTCTTCTGCACAGACTTAGGGGCCAAGACAGCCTACGTTCAACTGTGCACGGCACCCATCCTCTCGGCCCACCTCTGCTCTCACAGCCGACTGCCTCTTGCCGGGTGCGTGGCCGGGAGGGGTCTCCTCGCGCTCCCAACTGCCCTGTAGGCAAGCCAACTGCCGTTATTTGGGCTGGCATACAGGACATGAAGCCATGTTGTGCTTACTACTTCTTCTCACCGGGCTCGTCAGGGTCCAGACAGACAATAGTAAGTACAAGAACCTTTCCTCTGACCTTTTGGGAATGCCAGCTCTCCTCTCCGTTTTCTTCTGAGAGGCCAGATGTCCCTGGGAAAGTGCTTTCTTGTAGGGGCTCCGACTCTGTAAGCCAGAGCCCACTGCTGCATCACCTTCCCCAACCAAAATCCACATTGGATGTGAGGCGGCTTTCCCACTCCTCCTGGTACGTATGAAAGATGAGAGATGCCATGGTTCAAGTGAATGCCTCAAGGTTAGAGTTTCATATATTGCTTTGCATTTTCGACTTGTGGGCTCTGTAGTTGGAAAAGTCCAAAAGACCTGACTTTATTTGTACTGAATTTCTCTTTAAAGTCTTGTATTTCTAGAAAGAAGTGGGAATTGAGTGATTTGAAAAGATAGTTTAAAAAAAGGTGGCATATGAAAGATTATGGATTTAGATGAGGAAATAATGGAGGAAACTATGAGGTGATGGTGTTACTCTAATAAAACATTTGTCCCTTGCAGATTCTGAAAGACTACGTGTGCAAATTACAATACCAGAGAAAATACTGTCAATATTAAGTGGAGGAGTTGAATCACATGTAACTAAGCACTAGCATTTTTCACATTCTAAAATCATGTAGTTTTTTTTTTTGTAAGATGTAAACTTGGCATTTTCATCCAAGCAAACTTAGTGAATTTTATATTTATAGCCAGTTTTCCCTAAGTGGAAAAGGCCTTTTGAAAATGAACCAAGATAAACTATGCTTCATAGAAATATGGTGCAGTGATACTTATTACCAAAGCCCCAAGTCCCATCTTTCAAATCTGTTTTCCTCTTGAGTGTCTTTGAATAATGATTGACCTGATTCATCTAGAGATTCTCTTCTTACTCACTAGGCTATCTTTGGAGGGTTTTTTTGTCCTTGTTAAGAAAGCCTATGGCTTCCTTATACTGTATAATGATCATTTCATTTAATGAAGTTTTATATGAGTAATTTTTGCATCTTGATTGATATGAGTAATTTTTGCATTTTGATTGCAAATATGTTAATCATTAAGACATTTTTTCATGACATCTTAGTTCATCTTGGTTCAGGGTATTAGGTTTTCTTTTCTTTGAATTAGAAAATATATTTTTTTAAACTAATTTCTAGAATCATTTCCAAGATGTGAAATATATTTTTTCAAACACCACACCTTAATTTTCTTTTTGGTTGGGTAGTAAGTGTTCTGGTAATTTGAGTGCAAATATTTCCTTAGCAACTACCCACTTGTCACCCTAATTTACAAACTTAAAATTTTCAATATATCATTTAAAAAGGAATGCATGTTTATGAAAACTTAAAATTTAACCATTTAAATAGAAAAAAAGTGAGGCATTTAACAGTATTTTGAGAGAGTTTTATTTTTTAATGCAAAAATAATATGGAATTGCTTACTCATATTAGAAAATATATACAGAATCTACTTAGAAGGAAATATCTTCAACCAGGCATCACACCTTCTATGATAGTAATTCTCATAAGAGAAGTACAAAAAAAAAAAAAAAATCACCTGTCCTCAACTGTCAATTTCATGAGGGAAAAAGTTTGACTATTTTGTTAATATCTCTATCCCCATGTCTAGAACAGTGCTGAATACATAGTGTTTTTTGAACCAATGAGGCTATATTGTACTTACTGGTTTAACAAATGCTGTAAACATAACATAGTGTATGTTTATAACTGTTATAATTAACAAATAAATGATATAGATTATAAGAAGAGAATATTCAACCAGAAGTTCTAAAAAAAGCTGAATGGCATGTCTAGATGTGAAAAGTATAATGAAAGTGGGAAATAAATCAAGAATTAACAGTAGACTAGATAGATACAACATATAAATGACTACAGGAGAAGGAAGATAGAATTAGAAGCCTAAGTATATAATAACTGAAATTCCTGAAAGAGGGGGAAAAAACCTGGAGAAGAGGCTATATTTAAACATATAATAACTGAGAAATTATAGAAAAAAGAGAATCTTCAGATGCAATTATGACAACACAGAATAAATAAAAATCAGTATTGACAACACCTTGACATAGCGAAATCAGAATACCAGACATTCTACTGGATGGATATTATAAAATAGGAGTAAAATAAGACAAAGAATGAGACTCAAATATTAAAATTAAGTAGAAATGCAGAACAAAAAATAAGAGAAAACACACACACACATATCTATACACATATATTTAATAATAATTATTGGTAAATAACATATTTTTGATAAAGTGTGTATTGTACACATATGTGTATATATATATATATATACACATTTGTATGTGTGTACATATATACATACCCATATATATGTACAACACACACACACACACACACACTTAGGCCAAAAATATGAGTTACTTAACAATATTATTTAAAAGGTAAAGACTTTTTAGGATATAGTCAACCTTTATTGAAAGACATTAGATTCTCTTTCCCTCTCCCTCTGCCCCTTCTACCTGTGCTCTCTCTCTCTCTCTCCCTCTCTTTTTCTAAAATAAATAAATAAATCTTAAAAAAATTATACAACCACTAATAAAAGTGGAAAAATAAAAAATAGATCATGTTGGCAGTCAAGAATATTCAGTATTTTCTTAGGTTAATTTTCACCAAATCTATAGATTGATTGCTGTTCCCATAAGAAATTTCATGGAGGGGCGCCTGGGTGGCTCAGTCGTTAAGCATCTCCCTTCGGCTCGGGTCATGATCCCGGAGTCCTGAGATAGAGCTCCGCATAGGGCTCCCTGCTCCGAGGGAAGCCTGCTTCTCCTTCTCCCACTCCCCCTGCTTGTGTTCCCTCTCTCACTGTGTCTCTCTCTGTCAAATAAATAAATAAAATCTTAAAAAAAAAAAAGAAATTTCATGGAAATTGGCAGGTTGACTCTAAAATATATATGGAACGGTAAAAGGCAAAAAATTGTTAACTTTGAAGAACAAAACAGTGATTTACTTTGGTTTATTTCAAAACATATTTTAAAGTTTCAGTAATTAATATAATGTATTTCTAAGGGACAAATAAATTAATAGAACAGAATAGAGTGCCTCCTAAAACCCACACACATATGAACTTATTCAATTCAATGGTGGGAATGAAATCATTGAATAAAGAAGTACTGGTTAATAAATGGTGAATGCACAGTTGATTAATGATATGGAATAACAATAAAGTGTATATTAATGCTACATTATACACCAAAATTGATTCAAGATCATTTACATGCATACATCTGAGAGTAAAATACTAAAAATCTGGAAGACAAGATAGGAGATTATTTCTAGGACCTTATAATAGGGAAGAATTATACTGGAAAGAAAAAGGAACACAAATTCTTAAGTGAAGGATTAAGGAATATCTAGATTTATTTATTTATTTATTTATTTGTTTATTTATTTATTTAATTTTTAAGTGACAAATGTTCCAGACTCACAGAAGATATTTGCAATCCATATAACACACAAAGGGTATCCAGAATATATCAAGAATTCATACAAGTCAATAAGATAAAAAACAAAAAAATAGAAACATGTACAAAGTTATGAATGACAAGGGTTGAACTTGAAAGGGTAATAATTATCAAACATATATACAAATCAGGATATTTATAGGGAATTGCCAAGTAAACACAATAGGTTACTATTTCACATCATTAATGGCAAAAGTTAAATGTAACAAAACAAAATGCAATTAGAGGAGATGGATAAAATGATAATATTATTTACTTTTTGTGAATGTCTACATCGGTATAACAAATTTGCAGATTAATTTTAAACTTGAAGTGAAGTTGCAAAAGTACTTTTTAATAAAAGAATTTCACTCATAGGTTTAGTTTAACATATCTAGCAAATATGCACAAAGAAGTATGTCTAAGATTATTTACTGGGGCATTGCTTAAAATAGTGAAACAAAAATAAACATCCATTGACAGCATAGATAAATAAACTGTGCTATATTTAGAAAATGGCATACTATACCATCAAAAAAATAAAGTATAAAGCTACATGTGTTGATGATGTTGATGATAGCAAATGTTTGCATAGTGCTTATTGTATGAGATAGTGTTTCAAGCAGAGATGTAATCCAGCAATGAAATATATAACTTGTAGAAGGATTACATTTATGCAGTTAAAATTTATGCAAAAAATTACTTAAACATCCATTATTAGTATAAATATAAAAATATGCATGGGAATGATAAACACAAAATTCAGGATGTTGGTTAGCTGGAGTGCAAGAAAGGGAATTAATCTTGGGATGAGAAAGTACTTAAAATTGTTTTCAAATACTTGTAATGTTTTTATTTTTTAACATAGACATTGGTGACAAGGCATTTTATATAATTTGCTGTAATGTTTATATGTCCAAAATATGTAATAATTAAAAGTAATAATCAATTGTGGCTTATAGAGAAGATCAAATGCCTTTGAAAAAAAATCATGCATAAAGTTGAAATATTGAAAGCTTTTTTCCTGAGATCAAGAAAAAGATAAGGATGTCCACAATTACCTTGTCTATTTATCCTTGCCTGGAAATATTAGCCACTGCAATAAGGAAGGAAAACAACAAAAATTAAAAATAGGCATAATAATTGGAAAAAAATAATGCTATCATTATTTACAGATTAAGTGATTGTATACAAAATAAAATCCAAAATAATCTAGAGAAAATTATAAATAACATAACAATTTTGTAAATTCTTTAGAAACAAGATCAAAACACAACAAAGCAAAAAGAGACAAGATCAAAACATAAAAATCAATCGTATTTCTATTCTGCAAAACAAAAATATAAAATGAAACTTTTAAAAAGAAAATTTTACACTACATAAAAGCCAAAATCCAAATAAATCTTACAAAGATAAGCAAAACCTCTTCTCTGAAGACAATAAAACAAGATGAGCAGAATTAAAGGCTTAAATAAATGGACTATATCCCGTGCTATTGGATTGGAAGGCCCAATAACGTAAAGATGTCAAAGCTACCCAGATTGATCTAACAAGACTAAACTGCCCATTTGTGAGACATCATTTCTTAATCTTACTATTAGTAAAATAGATCAATAAGTTTTGATCCAAACTTGGAATGAATTTTATAAAATCTGCAAATATACATTATGTGCTATTAAATCTTTGTTCTACAGCATAAATTTTATATCAAATAATTTATATTCTTTCATTTTAAGCATAAGTTTTGCAGTGGCCTCAGTCTTTATTAAGCTAATGTAATTATTGGATGAAGACCAATTTTTCAGATTCAAATGTTTATTAGCTACATTTAAAAATTAACAAATAAATGACACAAATCATATTCTTCCATCCATTTTTATTATGAAAACCAATATTTAAGTATCAAGTTTCATTGAAATAAATCAACATTAAATTATAAATTTTCCTTTTTTTGTATTCATGTGCTTTGAATGTAATTATCATTAATATAAAATGATAGTTTTCCTTTCTAACATTCTTCTCACTTTTCTTTGCCTTTTTAATATATGCTTCTTGCAGGTGTCCTACAACATTGTGATTGAAGGAAAAACATACACGGTGAACCTAATGCAAAAGTAGGTGATATACATTATTTTATCATCTGTATTTGTTCTAATTATTGTTTATAATTAATCCAGAATGTAATTATTTGGTATTTTTAAATGTTCCTAGTTACTGGCTATTCATTTGTCTTTTGTTTTATGCCTTAAAAACTTTAAGTCTATATAATAAATATCTAGAAGTTGAACCTGTAGTGTATACTCCCATCTTCCTCCTTCTCAGTAGCACCAGATTTTTATTTGGCTATCCATGAATTTCATGAAGGATGAATTTTGTTATTTTTTAACCTTTATCAAAACATAAATATGTCTTGTTTTTGAATCCCTAATATTCAACCATATTTGAAAAGAACGTCATGAATTTTAGGGTGGAAGGAATAGTGATAATTAGAAGAAATTACTTAACACTTCATGTCAGAATGTATTTAGGACTTGGAATATAATTGTAATTAGCCAAACTCAATCCCATACCAGCTGATGAATTTAGGAAAAATAAGCACATCATACTAAGGAATAAAGAAAAATCAGAATTGTAATGGTACTTTTTAAATGGTACTTTTTAAATGGTAAAAATAAGAATTTCAGAACTCTCCATTAATGTATTTTTAAAACGGTGTGAAATTTTTTTCTTTCCAAATTTTTATTTAAAATCCAGTTAGCTAATACATAGTGTAATACTAGTTTCAGGAGTAGAATTTAGTGATTCATCACATACATATAACACCCAGTGCTCATCACTCCTTAAGGCTCCTTAAGCCCCATCACCTATTTTGCCCATCCCCCACCCACTTCCTCTCTGGTAATCCTGTTCTCTATAGTTAAGTCTCTTTTATGGTTTGCCTTTCTCTCTCCCCACCCCCCCCACCGCCATGTTAATCTGTTTAGTTTATTAAACTCTACATATGAGGGAAATCATATGGTATTTGTCTTTCTCTGACTGACTGATTTCACTTAGCATAATACACTCTAGCTCCATCCATGTCGTTGCAAATGGCAAGATTTCATTCTTTTTTTTATGGCTGAGTAATATTCCATTGTATAGATATACAACCTCTTCTTTATCCATTTATCAATTGATGGACACTGGGCTGTTTTCATAATTTTGTTATAGTAGGCCATGCTGCTATAAATATCAGGGTGCATGTATCCCTTTGAATTAATACTTTTGTATTCTTTGGGTAAATAGCTAGCTGTGCAATTGCTGGGTCATAGAGTAACTGTATTTTTACATTTGTATCTTTGGGGTAAATACCCAGTAGTGCAATTGCTGGATTGTATGGTAGCTCTATTTTCAACTTTTTGAGGAACCTCCATACTGTTTTCCAGAGCGGCTGCACCAGTTTACATTCCCACCAACACTGTAAGAGGGTTCCCTTTTCTCTGCATCATTGCCACCATCTATTGTTTCTTGTGTTGTTAATTTTAGCCATTCTGACTGGTGTGAGGTGGTTATCTCATTGTGGCTTTGATTTGTATTTCCCTGATGCTGAGTGATGTTGAGCATCATTTCATGGTCTGTTAGCCATCTGTGTCATCATTAGTTGTATTGTATATTCTATATTTTTTTCCTGATATAAAGAAAGACAGCTTCTGAATAGCAGTATATTTCTTAAGCTGTCTTTTTTATATTAGGAAAAAAAGGGTGTGATGAATTGAGTATTTCACACCCTACAATTAATGCTTTTCTTTTCACACATACAAGCAAAGTTCACTTAAAAACCATCACATAGAATACAAAATCTTTTGAAGAGTAACCACATTCTCAATGACTAGCATGATAAAATTAGAACATAATTACAAATGTTTAATCAAAGAAGAACCAGCTTTTTGGAAATTAAGTAAGAGTTACCAAATAAGTCTTGGCTTAGAAAAATTCAAAATATTGTTGCAAAATGTCAATAAAGTAGTCACAAATAGAACTTAACTTTTTAGATGTGACCAAATTTGTAATCAAAGTAAAACATAAAACTTTCATTTTTTTTCATTTTATATGCAATGGATGAGAATATAGTGAGTAGTACTGTGGTGAAGAGGAGACAGAATAAGTGTTGCCAGGGAATCCCTGCTGGTGGAGTTACGAAGCCTTCAGTGACCACTGTCCCTACTCAGGGTGTCTTGGCAGGTAGTTGTCTTCAGGCTTAGCCAACAGTTTCTATACAAACAGGGTGATGTCACTTGCACTCTCAACAGCCTATGAAGCTTTGGGTATGTGCAGAGCTAGGAGGAATCTGTATCTTGTCACAGAAACTTATCAATACCCTAGGGTCTCCAAACATACAAAATTAGAACACCAATTTTATCACATTGCTTAAAGGTGTTCTTGCCAAACTCAGGAATGGATCTAGATTAGAATATTGAGGGTAATACTACAGGCAAGCCTCATTTTAATTGTGCTTCATACGTACTACTTTTTTACATATTGAAGGTTTTTGTGGCAACCCTATGTCAAGCAAGTGGCTTTATTGATGTTTCTGCTTCATTCCTGGTGGGTCCATTTAGCTGTCTCCAATGTTTATATTATTCATCATCTCAGAGTTTCAGCAATGATGGGGCCATTTGTAATCCATTCCACATCTGCATGAGATGTAGTTTAGGGTTTTCATTTTTGCATGTGATGCTCCTTCTGCCGTTGTCAGGATATGCTTCATTCTGTCCATTGTCTACAGACAGCAGGTATTGATTTTTTTTTCTCCTTCTGTTTACAAATTGCTGAGGATATTTCTAGCTCTATGTTCTTTACTGAAAAGCCCACAGTGTGTTCTCATGCTAGAGACCAGAGGCCATTTAACCCTCCTTCCCTAAGGCACAATTCTGGTCCAGATTCTGTCCTAGTTTGCAGTGTCACCTGCTCACTCTTTCAGCTGCAGCACTAGCCTTTGCTTTTACTTCCTTGATCATTCTGTTTAAAGTAAGAATCAGTACACCTTTTGCAAAGGGCAAACATTTTAGAATGAACTCCGGTCTCTCTTGCAACCACTCAATTCTGCCATTGTGAAAGCTGGCATAGGGCATATGCAGGTAGATGGATATAGGTATATTCTAATATCACTTTATATAAAAAAAAAAGTGGTGAGTTGGGTTTGGCCTATAGGCCATACTTTGTCAACACACTTTATTGTTTAAAGTGTAGTACCATATTTAAAAATAGTTAATGGTTAATTGGTCATTTCTGTGTGTTGAGAGTGGAAATGGAAATAGGGGATTAGGTCTTCTCTCACAAAAATCACTACCAATTACCTTTATTGTTGTTTTAATATTTCTTATTGTACAATATATTAAGTATAAATTAAAATACATGAAATATGTTTATGCAGTTAAATGAATAATTATGAAATGAACATTCCTGTATCCCTGACATTAAACACACATTGACTGCCCTCCAAAAGCCATACAGATACCATTTTCCATCCCTGTTACTTGTAACTATTTTCCTGATCCGTTGTGATAACCCTTTCCTTGATTTTATTTAATTATCCTAAGTAATATATTTCTATGTGTTTGTTTTGAATTCTAAATGAATCACAGCATATTCTCCTACAGCTTATGTCAGTCACTCAAAATAATGTCTGTGAGATTTATCAATGTTGTTAAAAGTAATTCCAGCTTATTCATTTTTATTACTGTATAGGATCCAATTTTATGATTATGCAACAATTTATTCTGTTATTTTGGACATTTTTGTTTTTTCTATTATGGAGATATTACAAATATTCAGATATGAAAACTCTTGTATATGTATTCTTTGTCACATATGCACAGGATTTTCTAGGACATATAATTAAGGATAGTCTGGATTGTTAAATTATATGCGTTGTCATAATTATTAAACAATTCTCCCAAAGCATTAGACTAATTTATATGCCCCTCTGAATTGCATATTCTATAAATAATGGTAGATAGTTAAAGTTTTCAATAACTGTTGATTATGTACTGATGTCTTACTGTGATTTAATATGTATCTAAATGCAAATAAGTCTGAATACTTTTTTAAATGTATCAGTTGGCTGCTTGGATTTTCTTCTTTGTAAAGCACCTACATAAGACATTTATACTTTTTAAAAAGACAGGTCTAATCTGACCTTTTCTTTCCTATTTTTAGGAATTCTTTTAACTTTTTTCCTAAAAGTCTAATTCATGATGTGTCTTCAAATAACTTCTCCTATTTTATGCCTTCTGTTTTCACACTCACGGTATTTTAGTAAAGAGAATTTTTCCTTTATGAAAAATTATAGTTTTATCTTGTATAAAAAAATGCTCCTTTACTCCAGCTGTCCTCTACATTATGTGATTTTTGTATTATTGCTTTGCTTTTAATTTTTTTGTGTTTATTTTGATCTTTGTTTATAACTTCCTCAAAAGAATTCTAAGTTGATTACTCATCAACCATTTTTATTTTCTAGTTTAAAAATTTAAGGCTAACTTTTTTCTCCAAATACTGCTTAGCTGCTCCTCACATCTTTAGGTGTGTAGAATTTTCTCTGGTTTACCATTAGCAAACATTTTTAAGTTCATATTACATATCTTCTTTGGCCCATGAATTATTTCACTGTATCTCTAAATACCAATACATGTGGCACTTTTCTAGGTATTATTTCTAGTAATTTTTGATCACAGAATATTCTTTGATTTCAATCCTTTAAAAGTTGAGGCTAACTTTGGGATGTAATATATATTCAGTTTTTGTAAATATTCTATATGTACTAGAAAATAGCATGTATCCTGCAATTATTTACTATAATGTTCTTTTTAAATCATGTCATAGAATTCTTCCATATTCAAAAATGATTTTTCTATTTAGTAATATATATGTGTTAAAGTCTTCCACAGTGATTTTCAAATTGATTAAATTTTGAATTCCATATTTTGAAGTTATAAAAAATTAAATAAAAATTTTACCTTTTTGGTGAATAAAATTTTAACATTATGAAGTGGCTAGTAATTATTTTAAATTTTATCTGACATATGTATAGTTACAATAACTTTATTTGTTTCATATTTGTAAACTACATTTTCCTACCATTTTCTTTCAATTTTTATCCAGTCTGGATTTTTCTTTTATTGAGTGTGAAACTTTCTTTAAATGCAGTCCAAATGATCATTTTTATTTTGTTGTTATTATTATTTTCATAATTTAAAAGAAATAATTGTCTACATACAGACATCCATCAAAGCTATTTTCTTCTAATGGTTTTCATTGTTTTCACTTTCACAGTTAGCTCTAAGATTCATCCAGAATTGATATTTATGTGTTTTGTGAGCATAAGAGTGAAGATTTAATTATTTCTTCATATTAGCATGCTATGGATTTAGCAAAGGCCGTTGGGAAGAAAACACAACCTTTCTTCACTGCATTATAATGTAATTGATGTCATAAATTGAATGACTCTGGACCCTTTTTTTCTCTTCTGCTAGTTTATATATTTATTCTTGCACCCTATTTATCTATACAAATACCATACTGTACTAATCACTGTGACTTTATAATAGTTCTTGATGCCCAGCCTTGTTCAACAGTTTTAAGATGTCTTTGCTTTTCTTGACCCTTTGATTTTCCATATAATTTTTGAAATCATTTTATTATTTTTCTTTTGTGCCTTTTATTTTATATTCTTTTTTATTGTCTTCATTTTAACGAATCTGTCATTTTATACTGTACCATTTCCCATCAATTAAATTCTTTGTTATACATTCTTTTACTATTCTTTTAGTAGTTTATCTAGATTAACTTGTTAATCTCTGACTTATTGAACCTAATATGCATTATTACTTTTATCAGTTACCCTATATTGTCAAATCATTAAATCTTTTAATTCCACTTGCCTTCTTTTATGTTTTCATTATTTTTTTCAGCCATTATAATCCTGCATACTTTTAAACCCCAATGAGATTATTTTTTGTACAGTCAATATTCTTTTATATTTAACCATAAATTTACTCATTCTGGTGTTTTTCATTTCTTCCCGCATTTCCATTTCTATATGCAGTTAATTTATATATCTCTCTGGAATTCTCTATATTTCTGTTGCAAGTCTGCTTGTTTTTGATTATATTGGTTTGTATTCATTGTTAAATTTTTACCTAACCCTACTCTTAAACATTTTTTTGCCTTTTAAAATTGTCATTCTATTATCTTCTGACTTTCTTCATTTTTATTGACAAGGTAGTTGTCAGTCTTATTTCTGTTTCTTTGAAAGTAACATCTTTTTTCTTTTTCCTCTTAATACTTTGAAGATTTTATTTTGGTTTTCATTAGTCTTTTAAACAAATCAGATGTGATTTTTCTTTGCTTTTATCATGCTTGAGTTACATAGAGCTTATTGATTCTGTATTACCAGTTTTGAAAAAAAAAATTTGCTCTTATTTTCAGAGAAATTAAGTTTAGCTCCTTGGCAACTCTACACAGTTTCCAACATCGGCAAAAGATTTTACAGGGAGAGAAGCTATGTATTTGATATACCTCAAACATTCATTACTTTCTCTCTAGAGGGTACATGACACCAGGGGTTCTGCCTGTTTCTAGACATCCCAGGAGCTTTTCTGCCCAAACACAGATATTTGACTTTTTTCTTTCTTTTCCAAAAAACTGGAGCCTGCATATGAGCAGCTAAATCTCTTTATAAGACCTTCAACTCAGAATCTGTGTGTTTCCTGGAGCCCCACCCCACTGTGGGTCATATTATTTTTTGGTATGGCAAAAATGCAAAAAATCTTGCTCTGCTTATCAGTGTTTGGCTTTTTGACATTTTGCTTCAACAAATCCAGACTGCCATGGTAGTCACAAATTTTTATATTATGCTTATTAGAGAAATGAAATGGGATATCTACATTTACCCTTTCTCTTTATAGCGCCATATCAGCATATTCTTCTCATACTTACAAATAATATATTGTAATGTGAGTTCTCCATCTAATCTGTTGAATTCTTGTCACATTAGTTCAATATTTATTGAACATTTGTTATTTTACTGATATTCTTCTAAATGCTTGAGATGCACTAGTAAACAAAAGGGACAAGAATCTCTGTTTATCAAATGAGACTAATAAAGCTATTAATGTGGGAAACAAAGGCAAAGGAAAAATTACATTTCCTTACTACATACAGCCCACTGACAAGTCCTTGAAACAGGCAGAGGGACATTCTTCTAGAAACTCAGCTGCCTCCATGTTAATACTTTGTTAAGGGCAAAAGGCAATCTTAGCCCGACCCCCAGGATTGTGTAAGTCTACTTTAACATATAAAAATTCCTTTGGAAACTTCTTTTATCTCTACTCCACAAAGATGTATGTTGGAGTCATCCCACAAGCATATGACCCACTGGTATACATCTGCAGGGTCTCATGACTAAGGTTTTATTAGACAGTCATGAATGAACTTTTCCTAACAACAGCTAGCCCCTTAAGGTCCTGGAAACCTTGCTTGCAAAATTTCTTAGAGACTTACACTATCCCTAACCAACCCCCCTCCCAACTTGAAAGTATATAATCGATGACACCTCATGACCCCAGTGCAGCTCTTTCTGCCCATGGGTCCTGTCCCTGTGCTTTAATAAAACCACTTTTTTGCACTAAAGACGTCTCAAGAATTCTTTCTTGGCTGTTGGCTTTGAACCCTAATATCTTTCCTACATCAATATCATAAATGAGTGGATTAGGAAGAATGTTAGAAGGTGATAAATGCTTAAGCAAAAATAGAGAGCAAAGTTAGAAGTGTTGTTTGAAAAGCTTATGTTTTGATAATTAGGAAAGTTGCATTTTTAAAATAAACTTGCCAAAATAAGCCTCACTGAGAAGTTGACATGTAAGCAAAGACTTGAAGTAGATGAGATGATGAACTATGCTGAAGAGCATCCCAGGCAGCTACAAATACTCTGAGGCAAAAGTTGCCTATTGTTTTTTTTTTTTTTTAAGATTTTATATTTATTTATTTGAGAGAGAGAGAGAGTGCAAAAGCACAAGCAGGGGGAGGGACAGAGGGAGAAGCAGATGCCCTGCTGAACAGGGAGCCCAACTCAGGGTTCCATCCCAGGACCCTGGGATCATGACCTGAGCCAAAGGCAGAAGCTTAACCAACTGAGCCACCCAGCCACCCCTTGTTGATTATGTTTTTAAAAACAGCCTAGAGGACAGTGTGATGGTAAAGTGAGTGAGAAGAGGTCTAGACACCAGAATTTTTGAGTAAAATTAGAACAAAGTCCATGTATTCAGGACTTTCTATTTCTTCCCTGACTTGTCTATAATAAATACAATAAAATAAACATTTTTTCAAAATAGGAGCTTAGAAAACAAATTCCCCATTAAATACCTTTTATCTTTATTTTACAGAGCTTTTTTACCTCATAATTTTAGAGTTTATGGTTATGATGGCACAGGAAGTATGAAGCCTCTTGAACAGCAGCTTCAGGTATGACTTTTACTGTCTGTTTTACCTTTGTTAGGTGAGTTTCTGTGATCACCTTACTTAGGGTTGGCCTGTTAGAAAACAAAGGGTTGGAGTTATGTTTTGTTTTAAAATGAAGTTAACCATTTACTTTTGATGATGCTGTAACAACTAGCATGAGTTAGCTCCTTGGTGAGTTACAGATAGGGGCTACACCAGGTGGTTGTCACATAAAGGAAACTACTTGCAACAAATAAGATCACAGGGAATAATTCCAAAGCCTAAGCAAGAACGAGCAGGTTCTTTTTCTTTAGTGTTTAGGATGAATATTCAGAAAGGGGAGCTTTGTCATCGCATGTGAAGGTAGGGATAAAGTTGTGCAGGTGTCCTTAGAAAACATGCCTATACACACATTTTATGCTTGTTAATGAAGCTTGTGCTCTTCATAGGGTGGAGATTTTAGCGTTATAATGAAACAGAGGTAAGTGTTGGACAAGGAGAAGGGGCTGTGGGCATGCTCAGAGAGCCAGTATAAACTAGATGGGGTCTTGGGCTCTTCTCTTGGGTAAAGAATGCAGGATCTTGCTTACTTTTGAAACAGCTCTGAGAGTCTTACTACAGATTTATTGACTCTGATATGGTTAGGCTATTTCCTAGCCTGGTAGAGACTTAGGTTTGCATTCCCTTTGTTCCCTTAAAATCCTTAACTACTGAGGTTTTGGCATTTCTTTGTAATTCTGATACCTCCTAAGGAGCTCTACAAGAACTGTCCTTGGGCAAATAGCGCTGGTAGGGCATAGATCACAGAAAATAGCTGGGGGCGTGGGGGTTGGGGCTAAAATGACTTCTCTTCTGTCACGAAAGCTATGTCTCATCTTTCTTTTTCTGGGGACCCCTAGCTTTCTGCTTATAATGTGTCTCAAGTTAGCCTTATGACACAGATGGTCAACCAAATAAAAAACTATTGTGATTTCTTTAAGCTATTATTTCACAATGATGTACACGTATGTACTTAAGTACATGTAGCAGCAGGGTTGAAAATATCATGAAATACTTAAAGTGGAAAAAATATGATTTGAATCAGGAAAGGTAAATCTGGAAAGAAAAGTATTAATTAATGGATATGAATCCAAAGACTTGTCTAACATATGTTCAAGGACCAAATAAATACACATGGAATTTCATGTACATTTAAGAATATATTAAATTTTCATGTATTTGGAACACTTGGAGCTTCATTTAATAATGTCCATAATTTGTTGTAAAAATAATTGAGAAGTGTGCATAGAATTGCAGGGATTACTCATGTTTGAAATGCAGTTTTTCTTTTTTCCCTTCTTGCTGCCCTCCCAATTTCTATTGTTTTTTTCTGTTTGTATTCCTGATTTCTGCATAGTGAATCAATCAGTATTTTGAAATTAAAACATTTTTATTTAGACTCAACTTTTAGCAAAATAAATAATAGATAATGGTGAGTTGCTTTAAATTTTGTCCAATAGATTAGGCAAATATGTGTGAGTCATCTACAGAAATATATAAATACTACATGCTGTCAAAAATGATATATATATATGTATATGTATACACACACATAAATATATAATATGTGTGTGTGGCATAGATGTGCATGTGTGTGTGTGTATGTGTGTGAAAGAGAGAGACAGACAGAATTAGCACCAGTGAGACAAAGAGATACACAGGGCTGCAATATCCCACACCTGAATTTTATGTAATTCTGCTATACCTAACACCTAACTCTGCTTCCTACTTCCCAGGAGGTAACCATGAGAGATAAATGTATAACTTAAAAAACAAAGCAAAGAATGCTTTATTGATAACCTGAATGAAGTTGTTAAGTTGGCTTCAAATGCAATGCATATCTGGTGCCATATAAATAACTTATAGTTGCCAAAGCTGCAAGGCTATTTCCAGAGCTGGAAAAATCAGGAAAGTTTATTAAATTAGATTAAAAGTAGGTAAATTTGTTTTTAATGAAGTCTACAAATGATTTTTATCCCTCAAAGTCATATTTTCTTGGTGAATACAGACTTATTTTAGAACAAATTAGCCTGTTAGACATAGAAAGAATTTGTTCCCAGTGCCTAGAGCTTACAAGTATAAGCCATTCATCATTGTTGTGGACTTTACAGTCTCTCTAGAACAAATAAATATTCATCATGATTAAAAGGTAAAATCATCAGGACAGCATAACAATTCAAAATGTGTATGCACATAAAAACAGACCTCAAATTACATGAGGCAGAAATTGACAGAAATGAAAGGAGAAATAAATTTTTAAGATAATTGAATTTTTAAATATTATTTTCTCAATAATTGATAGATGAAGTAGAAAGAAACTCAGCAAATCTGTTGGACCTTGAGTGGAACTATCAATCAACTTCATCTAATCAACATTTATAGGAGCTAACACACAGTAGCAAGAGTATACATATTCTTTTTAGTGCAAAGAGAACATTGAACAAGATACAATAGAGGAAAACAGTGCAAGAAATGGTAATGATAAGAAGAGGAAAAACGAAGAAGGAAATTGATTAATAATAATAATAATGAGCTTTTTGACTCCTCCATGAAAATTTTATCTTAATGATTACTTAAAAATGATTTTTTTACTTATTTATTTACAACTTTTCCAATTATTTATAATGCTGATATAACTTACTGATTATTACAAAGAATTAGAAATGTTATCAATCTGAATAATAGAAACCACATTTGGAAGGAAGTAGATAAAAGCTGGTGGAAAGGTCCAGGTATTTTATCTTGATCTTATAAAGTATGATTCATACAGATGAAACTCTACATGGGCCCACAATAAAAAAAAATACAAAGTAATCCATTGATAGTATGCCAATGAAATATTTTAAAAAAATAAGACAAGACACTGTTTTAGTTTATATTTGATTAATGTAAAGAAACCATATAGCAACTTGAAAAGGGAAAGTGTAATATAAAGAATTATTAACTGTAACAGGGACTAGAATAAAAAATAAGAAGTAAAGAGAACTCTAAAAAATATAGGAATGCCAGATACAAGAAGCAGCCAGCAACCCTAGGACTGGAATGAAGAAGACAATCTCGTTATCCCAGGGTTGAGATCCAAACCTTGTTAGAAGGGGCACAGCTGTGGATCTCTGAATAGCAGGAAGTCACAATGGTGCTGTACCAATAGGTATTGCCATAGAATTTCTCTTTGGAACTTTCTGGAAATCTATTTGGGGTAGTCAGGAAAGCTGTTCACAAAGAGGTATGTCACAAAGCTACTCTGCTGCAAAAGGAGAGAGGTTTGAATTATGGGAGGAACCTATTGGCTGATGGGTGCTAGCGACCATGATACACTAAAGCATCTGTGTACTGGAGAATTGTCAAGCTCTGAGGGATCCTGGTGGTGCAATGAGCAGGACACTTAACAGGAGCCTTCCAAACTAGCACACTGGAACCAGGAAACAAAGCTCTCGTCTCATGCTCTCCTACGTCTTCTACTGGCAAAACTTTAGTGCCACTTGCCAAAGGAAAAAATAATTTCGGGGCCCAGATTCATTTTCACAAAGCAGGTAGAAGATTTATTAGGAGCTGAGAGCCAAAACATCAATAATTGATAAAGTCTACAACTTTGACTATTCAGCTTTCATTTGCACACATTTGAACTCTGGTAAAACAACATAATTACCTTATATTTCTGTTTAACAAGATTCAGCTACCCTTTCTACAAGTGAAGAAATTCCCACCCTTCCCCTCAATTGAGGAGACACACAATCACAAGAGGCATCATATCCATTAATTAATACTATGTTAACTGGAGATTAAATTGTGAAGTTAACTTCCAAGAACTTGTAGGTAAAGTAATAATAGGAAGAAGGAAAAAGAAAAAGGCTAACATATACAAATAAACACATATGTATACATATAAGAAACAAAGAGAAAATATGCGAAGTCACTAATGTCTTCATTTCTGTATTAAGTAATGATTGCTATCTATGGCTTTTCCCCCTACTACCTATTCCTTTTCCCATTGCTTTCACCCAGAACCTTAGCTTGCTAAGGATATTTACCAAGCAAAATAGAGGAAATCTTTATTCCCAAAGGGTCTGCATCTTTAATCATACTTTCTTTTGGTTGCTGTAATAATCAGCTGGATTCAAGTCATAGCCCTTCTTGCTTTTATTGGTAAAAGCAACCAATTTCCCTTTGATATTCAGAGTCAGTCACTCCAACCACTACATTAGCCTTTGTTTAGTGATGTAAGAATCTCAACATATCCAGTTGGAAGTTTCCACCTTCCAAATTAGTGGAACTGTTATTATGTCTCTTGGTGGAGGAATTCCCTACCAATGACTTGAAGCTAAAAGTTACTGAGATGGAAAGCAAAAATTCTACAAGAAGATTATTAGGTATAATGGTGAGAGGAGACATTCCCACTTCAACACTAATTCCTGAACCCACATATTCTGGCTTTCAGGAAACCATACCATATAATGATCTCTGGTTCAAACATAACCCCAGCCTTTCAGAGTACTAACTGGCATGATAAATGACTATTTAGTAACCTAGTGTATCTTCCAACTAGGCTAGCTACTTTCAACTGATAGAATTATATGGAAAAGTATATGTTAATTTCAAGCACATAAACCCATTGATGTACTTTATTTGCTGAGTAATAAGTTTCTGTATCAAACCCAGGCTGTTATAAAGATTTGTCATTTTTGTTTATCTTTTTAAAGAGTCACCTTTTGGTTTTATTGATTTATTTTATTTTTTTATCTATTCTTATTTATTTTATTTCACTCTAATCTTTAGTATTTCCTTTCTTCTGTTTGATTTGGATTTAGTTTCTTTTTTTTCCCCCTGTGTCCTAGGTGGATGGTTAGGATATTAATTTAAGATTTTCTTACATATAAATTTATCTCTTATTTAGCTACCTACCATACTTTTTAGTATGGTGTGTCTTCATTTTAATTTATTTTAAAGTATTTCCTGGGTTCATGTTTATTTCTTCTTTGACCCATATAGGTTATTTAGGATATGATATTTAATTTCCACATATTTTTTATTTTTTCCAGATTTTTGTGTAAATGATTTCTAATTTCATGCTATTGTTATCAGAAAAACTTTTATTATTTGTATACTTTTAAATTAATTGACACTTTTTTTATAGCCTAGCATATGGTCTGTCCTAGAAAATGTTCCATGTGTACATAAAAAGAATGTATAATCTGTTGTTGTTCAGTGGAGTGTTTTACAGTTCTCTGTTAGGTTTCATTTGTTTATGGTGTTTTCAAGTTTTGTATTTCCTTGTTGATCTTCTGCCTAGTTGTTCTATCTGTTACTGAAAGTGAGATAGAAGAAGAAATCTCCAACTATAATTGTTGAATTGTCTATTTCTTCCTACATTTTTACCTTTTTTTTTTTGCTTTGTGCAGTTTGGTGTTCGGTTATTTGGTGCATATATATTTACAAATGGGTTATATCTTCCTGATGGGTTGAAACTTTTATTATTATAAAATGTTGCTCTTTATTTCTAGTAACAATTTTTTGTTCTAAAGTCTACTTTGTCTGATTATCAGTGTAGTCACTCTGATTTGCTTGTGGTTGCTATTTGCATGATACATGTTTTTTCATTCTTTTATTCTCCATCTATTTGTATCTTTGAATTTAAAGCATGGTACCTGTCAACAGACTATAGTTGTGTTTTGTTTTTTACCTTTTCTGATGATCTTTACCTTTTATTGATAGTCTCTATTTGATATGATATTGTTATCATACCTCTATTTTTTAAATCATGGTTTCCTTCAATAATTCTTTGAACATAATTATAATGTTTGCTTGAAGTTTTTTTCTGTTAAATCCAATACCTGGTCACTTTCACAAGTAGTTTCAAATGCTTGCTTTTTTTTTTTTCACCCTAATGTGTTCCTTAGATCTTGTGAAAATAAAGAAAAACCAAACAAATGAGAATAAGCAAAGACTACTTACTCAAAGCTTGCCATTGTAAGAGAGTCAGCCACCATCACTTGAATTTTGGCAGGCACTTAAAAGCCGGAGAAGAGTGGGAAAGGTTTATATGGTAGAAAAAAGGGAAAGCTTCAGAAATACCCTGACTGGAGGTTGTTGGCATGAAAAAGCTGTGGGTAGGCTAACTAGAAGTGGTGAAGCATTTTATGTTTTATGTTTAGGAGTACATATTTGACTTTCTGCTTGGTTCTAAGTTGGAAGGAGAGACAAAAATTAGGTAAGCTGACAGTTTTTAATCAAGTCTTGGTTATTTGGGGTGACTGTTATATAAGTTATTGTTTAGTTTTCTGGGTTGTTACTGGAGATAGCAATATGACTTCCTATAAAGTCTGACTTGCAGTGGGCTGGCTTTCTGGGCTATTTATTGTTAACAATGGGATTGGTTTCCTGGATAGGTTACTGAAGGTTTTGTGACACACTTCTATTTTTATATATGGTCTGGACTTTGTTCATTTGTATATTCAGTTTCTAAATCTATAATTGTAGTTTTTCACTAAATTTAGGGAAACTTTGGCCATTATCTTTTCAACTATTTTCCTACTTATTTTTCTTTCCATTTTTCTAGGACTCCAATTAAACAGATATTAGATAACATTGTCTCACTGATTGCTGCAACTATATTTAATTTTTAAAGCCTCTTTTTTTCTCAGCTTTCTTTCAGATTTGATAATATCTATAGGCCATACTCTAGGTATTTTTTTTAAACCTTTTCTCTTACCTTCTCCAGTGTGCAGTAAGACCTATCCAGTATATTTCGCTTTATTTTATTTTTATTTTTTTATAATATTTTATTTATTTATGTGTGTGAGAGAGAGAGACAGAGAGAACACAAGCAGGGGGAGCGGCAAGCAGAGGGAGAAGCAGGAGCAAGGAGCCCGATGGGGCACTCGATCCCAGGACCCTGGGATCATGACCTGAGCTGAAGGCAGGTGCTTAACCGACTGAGCCACCCAGGTGTCCCAGTATATTTCATTTTAAATATATTTTTTGTTCTAAAATTTAGAGTTGGCATTTTTTTTTAAGATTTTATTTATTTATTTGTCAGAGAGAGAGAGATACAGCACAAGCAAGGGGAGTGGCAGGCAGAGCAGGCTCCCCGCTGAGCAAGGAGCCCAATGTGAGACTCGATCCTAGGACCCTGGGATCATGACCTGAGCCAAAGGCAGACACTTAACCGAGTGAGTCATCCAGGCATCCCTAGAGTTGATATTTTTTATAACCTTTATTTCTCTGCTGAATTTCCTTACTGTGCTCAAAGTTTCCTTTATATTCTAAATCACGTTTTTAATATCTATTTTAATGCCTTTTTTTTCTTTACTAATTCCAAAATCCTGAGTTATTTCAGGATCAGTTCTCTTTGGATTTTTCTCTTGACTATGGGCCACATTTTTCTTTTATTCATATATACACTATTTTAAAATCCTATACTGGCCATATTCAATGATACATTGGAGCTTGTGACTGTTTTTATTCTCACTATTGCAGACAATAAACTTGATTGGAGCGAGTTTCTAAATTCTACTGTCTTGTGTTTGGAGACAGCCAAAAATCTCTTCTTAGTGTTTCCAGTTTTTCTGGTCTTAGTTTCTGCTAAACTACTTGAGATTTCTTTCATATAGTCTCAATTTAGATGTAAGTAAAGAACTTACACTTGAGTTAATAGCACCCATTTTTAAGGCCGCACTTTGTGCCTTCTCCTTTCCTGAATATCGCATCTCAATTTCTAGATACTCAGTAAGTTGGTTTTTGTGTTTTATTTGTTTTTGTTTTTGGAACATTAGCTACTTTATGCTGCCCTGCCTTGGGGAGTGCCCTCAGGTGAAAACCATTACAAATGCAAACCTCGGAAAATGCAGTTTTCTTCTTTCTAGTGTGGATTCCCACTCTCCCTCCTTTACTTTTCCTGCCTTTGTAGTGATAATTTAAGAATTATTTTTCCAGAGCTTATATTTATTATCAGTGAGAGAGTTAATGCAAGCTACTCTGCCATTACACTCAAGTAATTCTGAAAAGAAAAAATTCTCCTTTGGATTCATTTTTTAACCTCTATCTTGCAAAATTAAGTCAAGAGAGTGTGGAAAAAAAGTTTCTAATGATTTTTACTTTGACCCTAATGACTGCAAATGTCATGTTTAATTTTTAACAGTAAAAAAATATGAAAAGGTACTTAATTCTTTTTTTTTAATGCTTAAAGGTTTTAATTCTCTGAATACCAAGAGTTAACATTTTATGATTACCCTTTGAAAACAAGGTACTTGGGAGCAATTTTGAAGTTTTCAAAATCAGTACATACTTAATTCTCTTTGACCCTGTGGGAAGATTTTTGGAGAATTGAGCCAAATGCTCATTTAATAATCTTATAAATCTATTTTGGAAACAATGAGTATTTGACACATACACACAAATAAACATATATGTTTTAAATATTTGAAAATAGTTCCTTTAACATGAATTATTTTAATGAATTATTCTAATAGAGGTACATGTATTTTATCTTTATTTTTCAGAATTTTTGCTACTACCAAGGGTATATTGAAGGTTATCCAAATTCTATGGTGATCGTTAGCACATGTACTGGACTCAGGTTATGTTATATAATTTTATGATTACAAAGTAGAATAGTGTTTTAGAAATTTTTAAATTCATTTTGTTTTTTGTTTTTTGGTTTTTTTTTTTTTTGAGAGAGAGAGAGAGCACAAGTGGGGAGGGGCCGAGGGAGAAGTAGAGAAAATCCTAAGCAGGCTCCATGCTCAGAGTGGAGCCTGACACGGGGCTTGATCTCATGACCTGAGATCATGACCTGAGCCAAAACCAAGAGTTGGTTGCTTAACCTACTGAGCCACTCAGGTGCCCCAGAAACTTTTAAATTCTTAAAATTATATTCAGGAGTTCTAAAGTAAGCCATGACTTATTGTGGGAAACTCTCAGTGGAAAAGCATAGTATGCAAATTCTTGTAATGTCTCCTACCCAATCTTGAGTTAAGATTTTTGATATATTTGTAGACTATAAAATATTAATTGCTAAGTGAATACCAATAATGTTACTATTCTGTGCCACTCAGTAAGTTTGTATGTATTCAGTAACTTTTTTCTACATTACCATCTAAGACTAAGACTCAAAATAATCTACATACTATTTAAAAAAAACTCATTATCATTTTCTTATTTATTGTATTGACTTTAAAATGTATTATCTTATTTATTTACTTATTTTTTGAAATTTGTAGGGGCTTACTTCAGTTTGAAAATGTAAGTTATGGTATTGAGCCCTTGGAACCTTCAATTGGTTTTGAACATGTGATTTATCAAGTAAAACATAAGAATAAAGGTGTTTCTTTATATGCTGAGAAGGATATTGAGTCAAGAGAAATGCCCTATAAAATACAAAGTATAGAGGTAGGTGATTGAGTAAAATATATGATTCTGCATAGAAGCTTATTGTTCAGTAAATGAACAAATAAATTATTAACTAAATATTAACCAATCCCAATCTCAAAGATCAAGGATTATTTCAGAGAATGTTAGGCAACACTTATGTTCATTAAAACAAAGAAATAGATTTGAATCCCTCAATCCATTAACCATTAATATATTATTTAAATGTTTATTTTTCTCCTCCAGTAAGGTAGTATCATTTTCTTGTTTAGGGATTTTAATGAAAGGATAAAGTCTTATAAGCAAGACTATTATACAACACTTGGTGCTTAATTTTGGAAGAAATGATAAGAAACTGATTAGACCATGAGGGGATTTCATCAACATTTTTTAAATGAAACCCTCAAATCTCCAAAACTTGGGCAAAGAAAGAGAATTTTAAAGTGAGGGGGAAAAATTGGTAATCACTGAGCCCTAAATTTGTCTTTCTGACCTTTCTCAACTTTTCTTTTGCCTTACAATTACTAAAATCATTACTCTTTTCGTCTCCACTAAACCCCAGATTTGTTGTTCCCTCTTTAATTCTCCTTTTTATATGTTAAGGAAAACAGTTTACCTAAAATGGAATGGTTTTGAACTTTCAAGGGATTAAATTTATCAGTGTAAAGAAGAAAAAATGCAGACACTAAAATAAACATAATAAAATTGTCCTCAGTTTCTGAAATTTGATGATTCTTTTCTGCTTCCAAATATTTTCCAGTGCATGTAGATGGTATGCTATTTTAGTAACAAAATATTTTAAGTTTCCACACATATAAAGTGCTTGCAAAGACTGTCTTATATGTTTTCTTCAGTGCCTTCCTCCTTCACCAAAAACTAATGATGAATACAAGTAACACTTTATTAATAGTAATTATAACAATTACTACTTTATCCTTATTTTTTGGGAAAAAACAGTCTAAGTCACATAAATGATAAGCCAGATTTCAAACACCATTACCTAATTTAACCACTATGATCTAAGTGGATCACATGATACCCAGAATATACATCTTGAGGTATCTATCATCTGATTTAAGAAAGTTTGTCATTTTGAATCTCTGTTGGATAACATTTTTCTATTTTTTTAAAAAAAATTTTAATTTGCTAACATTTTTCTGAGGTAAATTATACAAAAATTAACTTTATCCTTCAAATGAAATCCCACTCCTCTAGACACAGAGATGTGTCCTCACTCTTTTGGGGTATAGAAAAAAACCGTAGGACCACATACTACAGTATAATAGAATTTTTAAGCTAATTAAACACACACATCTTGTAATGGGAAGTCAATGGAAAAGTTTCTTTAGAGAAAATAATATGAATAGCCCAGTACCAATGAGAATATGGACAATGGAAGTAAAGGATTTTTTTTTTATTAAATTAAATATTTGATCAAGAGCAAAAGAAGTGACAAAGGCAAAATTTCTGAAAATGATTCAGTGATAGGAAGTTTTGCTTAAATTATCTAATTCTTTTTTATAGATAAAATTGTATTTTGCAACATTGAATTCATGAAGTAGTGATATATATTAAAATAGTTAAGTAATATTTCAATTTTGATGTAAAATTTGTGGATTTTTTTCAGCCACTTTCAGAGTTCTCTCAGTATATAGAAATGCATGTTGTAGTTGAAAAAAATTTGGTAAGTATATTTTAATTTGTTTGTTTTATGTCCATTTATATTAGCAATGAAGGGTTATGAAAAAGTTGGAATAAATTTTTAACAAATGACAATAAATGACCATTTTTGCTTTATCTCTGTTTTAATGTAATTTAAATTACTAGTACTAGTAGTAAATTGGAAATCACATATCTTTAAATTTATTCTTAGTTTTATATAAATAATGTAAATTAAAACAATTGCTACCTTTAGAATAGTTTCTTAGTAATTTTTATTTATCCTTCACATCCTCCTAATGTTCAGAAATGCCTGATCTTTTTACTGTCTCCATAGTTTTGGCTTTTTCAGAATGTCATGTAATTGAAATATACAGTATGTACCAAATACAAACTGTTTTCTTTACCTTAGTAATATGTTTTTAACTTTACTCCATGCCCTTTTCATGGCTTAATAGGTCATTTCTTTTCAGCACTGAATAAAATTCTATTATCTGGATATACTACAATTTATTTATTCACTCACCTACTGAAGGATATCTTGGTTGGTTCCAAGTTTTGAAAATTGTGAACCAAACTGCTAAAAACATCCATGTACAGGTTTTTGTGTGGACATAAGTTCTGACTCCTTTGGGTAAATACCAAGGAGTATTATTACTAGATCATATGGTAAGAGTTTGTTTCATTTTGTAAGAAACTGCTAGACTTTCTTCTAAAGTGACTGTACCATTTTGCATTTAGCACTTTAAATATATCATTCCATTATCTTCTGGCCTCTGAGGTTTCTTTCTTTTTTTCATTTTTTTTGAAAGAGAGAGAGAAAGAATGGGGGAAGGGTGAAGAGAGAACCTGAAGCAGGCTCCACATTCAATGCAGAGCCTGATGCAGGACTACATCTCATAACCCTGAGACCATGACCTCAGCTGTAATCAAGAGTCAGATGCTTAACTGACTGAGCCACCCAGGTGTCCCTGGCCTCTAAGGTTTCTGATGAAAAATTGACTGATAATCTTATCTTTACTTCTCTCTTGCTGCTTTCAGTATTCCATATTTGTCTTTAGCTTTGATAGTTTGATTATAATGTCTTTGATTATAATGTGTCTTGATACAGTTCTCTTTGGATTTATGCTTCTTAGTGTTGTTGAGCTTCCAGGATTTATACGTTCACGTGTTTCATCAAATTTGGGAAGGTTTTGGCCATTGTTTCTTCAAAAATCTCTCTTATCAGGGACTCCCATAATTCATATATTGTTATGCACAATAGTGTCTCAAAATTCTTTTTTTTTCTCTCTCTGGTTCTTAGACTCAGTAATTTCAATTATCTTGTCCTTGACTCTGATGATTCTTTCTTATGTCCAAATCCTCACCAACATCTGTTGTTTCTTGTGTTTTTGATTTTAGCCATTCTGATAGGTGTGAGGTGATATCTCATTGCAGTTCTGATTTGTATTTCCCTGATCATGAGTGATGTTGAGCATTCATATGTGTTGGCCATCTGTGTGACTTCTTGGGAAAACGTCTACTTATGTCTTCCACCCATTTTTAAATTGGATTATTCATTTTTTTGTTGTTGAGTTTTATACATTCTTTATATATTTTGGGTACTAACCTTTATCAGATATGCCATTTGGAAATATCTTTTCCTATTCTGTAGGCTGCCTTTTAGTTTTGCTAATTGTTTCCTTTTCTTGATGTTTTGATGAAGTCTCAATAGTTTATTTTTCCTTTTGTTTCCCTTGCCTCAAGATACTATGTCTAGAAAGAAGTTGCTGTGGCCAATAGAAGAGAGGTTACTGCCTGTGTTCTTCTATAGTATTCTTATGGCTTCAGGTATCACATTTAGGTCTTTCACCCACTTTGAATTTATTTTTGTATATGGTGTAAGAAAGTGGTCCAATTTCATTATTTGCATGTTGCTATCCTGTTTTCCCAATACCATTTGTTGAAGAGACTATCTTTTTTTTCCATTGGATATTCTTTCCTGCTTTGTCAAAGAATAATTGACCATGTAGTTGTGAGTTCATTTCTTAGTTTTCTATTCTGCTCTACTCGTCTATGTGTCTGTTTTTGTGCCAGTACTATACTGTTTTGATCACTACAGCTTTGTAACATAACCTGAAGTTATGATTATGATGTCTTCAGCTTTGCTCTCCTTTTTCATGATTGTTTTGGCTATTAAAGGTGTGTTGTGGTTCCACACAAATTTTAGGATAGTTTTTTCTATTTCTGTGAAAAATGTTATTGGTATTTTGATAGGGATTACATTAAATGCGTAGATTACTTTGGGTACTATAGACATTTCAACAATATTTGTTCTTTCAATCCATGAGCATGGAACATTTTTCCATTTCTCTTCAGTTTCTTTTATTAGTTGTTTTATAGTTTTCAGAGTACAGGTCTTTCACCTTTTTGGTTAGGTTTATTCCTAGGTATCTTATGGTTGTTGGTGCAATTGTAAATGGGATTGATTCCCTAATTTCTCTTTTTGCTGTATCATTAGTGGTCTGTAGGAATGCAACAAATTTCTGTATGTTAATTTAGTATCCTGTGACTTTACTAAATTCATGGAACAGTTTTAGCAATTTTTTTGTGGAATCTTCTAGGTTTTCCATATAGAGTATCATGTCATCTGCAAATAGTGAAAGTTTGACTTCTTCTTTGCCAATTTGGATGCCTTTTATTTCTTTTTGATGTCTGATTGCTGTAGTTAGGACTTCTAGTACTATCTTAAATAACAGTGGACATCCTTGTTCTGTTCCTGACCATAGAGGAAAAGCTCTCAGTTTTTTCCATAGAAGATGATGTTGGCTGTGGGTTTTTTATAAATTGTCTTAATTATGATGAGGAATGTCCCCCTAAACCTACTATGTTGAGGGTTTTTATCATGAATGGATGCTGTAGTTTTCAGATAATTTTTCTGCATTTATTGAAATAATCATATGGTTTTTACTCTTTCTTTTATTAATGTGGTGTATCACATTGATTTGTGCATATTGAGCCACCCTTGCAAACCAGGAATAAATATCACTTGATTGGTGAATGATTTCTTTAATGTATTGTTAGATTTAGTCTGCTACTATTTTACTGAGAATTTTTGCATTGATGTTCTTCAGCGATATTGGTCTATAGTTCTCTTTTATGGTGGAGTCTTTACTGGTTTTGGTATTGGGGTAATGCTGGCCTCATAGAATGAATTTGAGAGTTTTTCTGCCTCTTATATTTTTGGAATATTTTGAGAAAAATAGGTATTAACTCTTTTATTTTTATTTAATTTAATTTTATTATGTTATGTTAATCACCATACAATACATCATTAGTTTTTGATGTAGTGATCCACGATTCATTGTTTTCGTATAACACCCAGTGCTCCATGCGGTACGTACAGTACATGCACTCCTTAATACCCATCACCGGGCTAACCCTACCCCCCTCTAAAACCCTCACTTTCTCAGAGTCCATAGTCTCTCAAGGTTCATCTCCCCCTCCAATTTTCCCCACTTCATTTTTCCCTTCTTTCTCCTAATGTCCTCCATGCTATTCCTTATGTTCCACAAATAAGTGAAACCATATGCTAATTGACTTTCTCTGCTTGAGTTATTTCACTTAGCATAATCTCCTCCAGTCCCATCCATGTTGATGTAAAAGTTGGGTATTCATCCTTTCTGATGGCTGAGTAATATTCCATTGTATATATGGACCACATCTTCTTTGTCCACTCGTCTGTTGAAGGGCATCTCGGCTCTTTCCACAGTTTGGCTATTGTGGACATTGGTGCTATGAACATTGGGGTGCATATGGCCCTTCTTTTCACTACATCTGTGTCTTTGGGGTAAATACCCAGGAGTGCAATTGCTGGGTCATAGGGTACCTCTATTTTTAATTTTTTGAAGCACCTCCACACTGTTTTCCAAAGTGGCTGTACCAACTTGCATTCCCACCAACAGTGTAAGAGGGTTCCCCTTTCTCCACAACCTCTCCAACATTTGTTGTTTCTTGCCTTGTCCATTTTTGCCATTGTAACTGGTGTAAGGTGGTATCTCAATGTGGTTTTGATTTGAATTTCCCTGATGGCTAATGATGATGAACATTTTTTCATGTGTCTGTTAGCCATGTAAGTCTTCTTTGGAGAAGTGTCTGTTCATGTCTTCTGCCCATTTTTTGACTTGATTATTTGTTTTTTGGGTGTTGAGTTTGAGAAGATCTTTATAGATCTTGGAAATCAGTGCTTTGTCTGTAGTGTCATTTGCAAATATCTTCTCCCATTCTGTAGGTTGTCTCTTTGTTTTGTTGACTGTTTCCTTTGCTGTGCAGAAGCTTTTTATCTTGATGAAGACCCAAAAGTTCATTTTTGCTTTTGTTTCACTAGCTTTTGGAGATGTATCTTGAAAGAAGTTGCTGTGGTTGATGTCAAAGAGGTTACTGCCTCTGCTCTCCTCTAGGATTTTGATAGATTCCTGTCTCACATTGAGGTCTTTCATCCATTTTGAGTTTATCTTTGTGTATGGTGTTAGACAATGGTCGAGTTTCATGTCCAATTTTCCCAGCATCATTTATTGAAGAGACTGTCTTTTTTCCATTGCATATTTTTTCCCGCTTTGTCAAAGATTATTTGACCAGAGTTGAGGGTCCATATCTGGGTTCTCTATTCTGTTCCATTGGTCTATATGTCTGTGTTTGTGCCAGTACCATGCTGTCTTGGTGATCACTGCTTTGTAATATAACTTGAAATCCGGCAACATGATGCCCCCTGCTTTGTTTTTCTTTTTCAACATTTTTTTTGGCGATTTGGGGTCTTTTCTGATTCCATACAAATTTTGGGATTGTTTGTTCCAGCACTTTGAAAAATGTCATTGGAACTTTGATTGGGATGGCGTTGAAGGTATAGATTGCTCTGGATAGCATAGACATTTTAACAATGCTTATTCTTCCGATCCATGAGGATAGAAAGTTTTTCCAACTTTTTGTGCCTTCTTCAATTTCTTTCATGAGTGTTCTGTAGCTCCTAGAGTATAGATCCTTTATCTCTTTGGTTAGATTTATTCCAAAGTATCTTATGGTTTTTGGTGCTAGTGTAAATGGAAAAGTTTCTTTAATTTCTCTTCCTACAGTTGAATTGTTAGCGTATAAGAAAGCAACTGATTTCTGTGCATTGATTTTGTATCCTGCCACATTACTGAATTGCTGTATGAGTTCTAGTAATTTGGGGGGGGGAGTCGTTTGGATTTTCCACATAAAGTAGCATGTCATCTGTGAAAGAGAGAGAGTTTGACTTCTTCTTTGCCAATTTGAATACATTTTATTTCTTTTTGTTGTCTGATTGCTGTTGCCAGGACTTCCAGTACTATATTGAACAATAGTGGCAAGAGTGGGCATGCTTGACGTGTTCCTGATCTTAAGGGAAATGCTCTCATCTTTTCCCCATTGAGGATGATTTTCACTGTGGGTTTTTCATAGATGGATTTTAAGAACTTGAGGAATATTCCCTCTATCCATATACTCTGAAAAGTTTTAATTAGGAAAAGATGCTGTATTTTGTCAAATGCTTTTTCTGCATCAATTGAGAGGACCATATGGTTTTTCTCTCTCCTCTTATTAATGTGTTCTATCACATTGATTGATTTGCGAATGTTGAACCACCCTTGCATCCCGGGGATAAATCCCACTTTGTCGTGATGGATGATCCTTTTAATGTATTCTTGGATCCTATTAGCTAGGATTTTATTGAGGATTTTGGAACCCATATTCATCAGGGATATCAGTCTGAACTTCTCCTTTATGATGGGGTCTTTACCTGGTTTAGGGATTAAGACTCACAGAATGAGTCTGGAAGCTTTCCTTCTGTTTCTATTTTTTGAAACAACTTCAGTAGAATAGGTATTATTTCTTCTTTGAATGTTTGGTAGAATTCCCCAGGGAATCCATCAGGCCCTGGACTCTTGTTTTTTGGGAGGTTTTTGATCACTGCTTCAATCATGTTACTTGTTATTGGCCTATGCAGGTTGTCAATTTCTTCCTCTTCAGTCTTGAGAGTTTATAGGTTTCCAGGAAGGCATCCATTTCATCCAGGTTGCTCAGTTTACTGGCATATAGTTGTTGATAATAATTTCTAATAATTGTTTCTATTTCCTTGGTATTAGTCGTGATCTCTCCCCTTTCATTCATAATTTTATTAATTTGGGTCCTTTCTCTTTTCTTTTGGATAAGTCTGGCCAATGGTTATTAATTCTTTCAAAAAACCAGCTTCTAGTTTTGTTGATCTGATCTACTATGTTTCTGGTTTCTAATTCATTGATCTCTGCTCTAATCTTAGGTATTTCTCTTCTAATGCATGGCTTAGGCATCATTTGTTGCTTTTTCTCTAGTTCTCTAAGGTGTAGAGTTAGTTGGTTAATTCAGGATTTTTCTATTTTTTTGAGTGAGACTTGGATGGCTATGTGTTTCCCCCTTAGGACCACCTTTGCAGTATCCCATAGGTTTTGGACCGATGTGTTTTCGTTCTCATTGATTTCCATGAATTGTTTAAGTTCTTCTTTGATTTCCTGGTTGACCTAAATATTCTTGAGCAGAGCGGTCTTTAGCTTCCAAGTGTTTGAAGGTCTTCCAAATTTTTTCTTGTGATTGAGTTCCAGTTTTAAAGTGTTATGGTCTGAGAATATGCAGGGAATAATCTCAATCTTTTGTTATCAGTTGAGACCTGATTTGTGACCCAGTGTGTGGTCTATTCTGGAGAAAGTTCCATGTGCACTCAAGAAGAATGAGTATTCTGTTTTTTAGGGTGGAATGTTCTGTATATATCTATGAGGTCCATCTTGTCAGTGTGTCATTCAAAGCTCTTGTTTCTTTGTTGATTTTCTGCTTAGATGATCTGTCTATTGCTGACAGTGGAGTATTGAGGTCTCCTACAATTAACATGTTATTCTCAATATGACTATTTTGGTTAATAGCTGGCTTATGTAAATGGCTGCTCCCATGTTGGGGGCATAGATATTTACAATTGTTAGATCTTCTTGTTGGATAGACCCTTTAAGAATGATATAGTGTCCTTCTGTGTCTCTAATTACAGACTTTAGTTTAAAATCTAATTTGTCTGATATAAGAATTGCTACCCCAGCTTTCTTTTGAGGTCCGCTGGCATGGAAGATGGATCTCCATCCCTTCACTTTCAGTCTGGATGTATCTTTAGGTTCAAAATGAGTCTCTTGTAGGCAGCATATGGATGGGTCCTGTCTTTTTATCCAATCTGCAACCCTGTGCCATTTTATGGGAGCATTTAGGCTGTTCACGTTGAGAGTGATTATTGAAAGATATGAATTTATTGTCATCATGTTGCCTGTGAAGACCTTGTTTCTATAGATTTTCTCTGTAAATTTGTGTTCTATATCACTCTTGGGGTCTTTCTCCTTTTATAGAACCCCCTGAATATTTCTGGCAGGGCCGGCTTAGTGGTCACATATTCTTTCAGTTTCTGCCAGACTTGGAAGCTCTGCATCTCTCCATCCATTCTAAATGACAGTTTTGCCAGGTAAAGTATTCTTGGCTGCATGTTCTTCTTGTTTAGTGCCCTGAATATGTCTTGCCAGGCCTTTCTGGCTTGCCAGGTCTCTGTGGATAGGTCTGACATTATTCTGATGTTCCTCCCTCTGTACATAAGGAATCTCTTCCCCCTAACTGCCCTTAAGATGGTTTCCTTGGTTCTAAGATTTGCAAGTTTTACTATTATATGCTAGGGCATTGGCCTCTTTTCCTTGATCTTGGGAGGGGTCCTTTCTGCCTTTAGGACATGAATGTTTCTTTCATTCCCCAGATTAGAGACTTTCTCAGCTATGATTTGCTCAAATATATCTTCTCGTCCTCTCTCTCTCTCTCCACCTCCTCAGGGATCCCAATAATTCTGACATTGGAACGTTTCATGGTGTCACTTATTTCTCTGATTCTCTTTTCATGGATTTTGAGTTGTTTTTCCCTGGCCTCCTCTTTTTCCTTTTTTCTATCAATTGGTCTTCTAGATCACTAATTCGTTCTTCTGCTTTGCTTACCCTAGCTGTTAGATTTTCTAGATTAGATTGGATCTCATTGATAGCATTTTTAAGTTCTGCCAGTTCAGCTTTCATTTCTGCCCTTAGAGACTCTATGTTGCCATTAATTGATTTCTCCATTGTAGCTATTGTCTTCACAATTGCTACTCTGAATTCCATTTCCGACATCTTGGTTATATCTGTATCCATTTGTAAGTCTGTGGCAGAAGTCACAGTCTCTGAGTCTTTCCTATTTTGTGGGTTCCTCCTCCTAGTTATTTTGTTAAGGGGTGGTTGAGGGAATGTACAGAGTCCAAATTATTGACCACAACCCAAGCAAGATGCACCTGTTTTATAGGGACCTTAGGGTTGCAGGCCTCTTGTTCTCCCAGCCTGTCTTCTGGGGGAGGGGCCTGCCATGCTGTTACTCAGGCATCCCTGTTTGGGCAGAGTTGCCTTCCCCCTGTGGGGGGGGGATGGGCTCAATGAAAACCGGTTTTGGGGGGCCTTTGTCTCTGGAGGCTTTCCCTGGTGTCTTTCCACATCTCTTCCAAGAGTCGGAGCAGAAGAGATCATTTCTAACCCTCTGCCTCAGAGCAGAGAGATTGCAGACTGTTCTTCAGTGAGCTCTCCAGGCCACACTATCTTCATTTCTGTCTGTGCTGCTATAAACTGCAGTCCTGGGTTGTGCGCCCCTCAGCAGCGCTCCCAGTTGTCGCCTCCTGATTGGGGCACGTTTCTGCCCTTTGTGCTTCTAAATCCAACAGCCACCTCCAGTTCCCTCGCACAGCCCTACCACTCCCAGTTTCAGTCTGGGGGCCTGCTCTAAACTCCTTTCCCCGTCGCTACCAGTCTGCAAGTCTGTGCCTGGTCCCCATTGAGGGATACTTTTGCGCTCCTGTGTTATTTCCACCTTCCCAGCACCAGCACTTATGGCAGGTCCCTCCCCCTTCTGTTTATCTTCAGATATGTGCCCGCAGAATCACAGCTTCCCGCTTTGTACCTCAAAACAACTGCCTGCAATATTCTGTTTGTAGAGATCCAGATCTATTTTCTTATATCTCAGGCTGATTTCGTGGGTGTTCAGAATGGTCTGGTAGATATGCAGCTCAATTCCGGAGACTGGTTGGAATAGGGTCCCCTACTCCTCCACCATCTAGGTATTAACTCTTCTTTAAATGTTTGGTAGAATTTGCCTGTGAAGCTATCTGGCTCTGGACTTTTGTTTTTTGGGAGTTTTTTGATTACTGATTCAATTTCTTTGCTGGTTATTGGTCTGTTCAAGTTTTCTATTGTTCCTGTTTCTGTTTTTGTAGTCTATATGTTTCTAGGAATTTATCCATTTCTTCTAGGTTGTCCAATTTGTTGGCATATACTTTTTCATAATATTCTCTTATAATTGTATTTCTGTAGTGATTGTTGTTATTTCTCCTTCTCATTTATGATTTTATTTATTTTGGTTCTTTCTCTTTTCTTTTTGATAAACCTGGCTAGGGGTTTATCAATTTTATTTATTTTTTCAAAAAACCAATTCCTGGTTTCATTGATCTATTGTTTTTTTGTTTGTTTGTTTGTTTTGGCTTTTATATTATTTATTTCTCTTCTAATCTTTACTATTTTATTCTTTCTGCTGGATTAGTCTTCATTTGTTTTCTTTCTCTAGCTCCATTTTGTGTAATAAGTTAGGTTGTTTGAGATTTTTCTTGCTTCTTGGAATAGGCCTGTATTGCTATATACTTCCCTCTTAGGACTGCTTTTGCTGCATCCCAAAGGTTTTGGACTGTTATATTTTCATTTTCATTCGTTTCCATGTATTTTTTTTAAATTTCTTATTTGACTTCCTGGTTGAACCATTCATTGTTTAGTAGCATGTTGTTTAACCTCTATGTATTTGTGGTCTTTCCAAATTTTATGTTTTGATCAACTTTCAAATTTCATAGTATTGTGGCCAGAAAAGGTGTATGGTATGATTTCAGTCTTTTTGTATTTTTTTGAGGCCTGATTTGTCATCTAATATATGATCTGTTCTTGAGAATATTCCATGTGCACTTGAAAAAAATTTGTATTCTGCTGTTTTAGAATCGAATGTTCTGAATATATCTGTTAAGTCCATCTGTTCATGTGCAATTCAAAGCCATTGTTTCTTTATTTTCTGTTTAGATGATCAGTCTATTGATATAAGTGCTGTGTTAAAGTCCCATACTATTATTATTATCAATGAATTCCTTTATGTCTGTTTTTAATTCTTATATATCTGAGTGCTCCCATGTTGAGGCCATAAATATTCACAATTGTTATATCTTCATGTTGGATTGTCCCCTTTATGATTATATAGTGCTCTTTATCTCTTGTTACAGTCTTTATTTTAAAGTCTAGTTTGTCCCATATAAATATTGTTGCTCGGGCTTCAAACGTGTAGATTGCTTTAGGTAGTATAGACATTTTAACAACATTTATTCTTCCAATCCATGAGCATGGAACATTTTTCCATTTCTTTATGTCTTCCTCAATTACTTTCATAAGTGTTGTATAGTTTTCAAAGTACTTTCACCTCTTTGGTTAGGTTTATTCTTAGGTATCTTATGGTTTTGGTGCAATTATAAATGAGATCCATTCCTTGATTTCTCTTTCTTCTGCCTCATTCTTAGTGTGTAGAAATGCAACTGATTTCTGTGCATTGATTTTATATTCTGTCACTTTGCTGAATTCCTGTATGAGTTCTAGCAATATTTGGGTGGAGTCTTACAGGTTATTGAGATAGAGTATCATGTCATCTGCATAGAGTGAAAATTTGACTTCTTTGATGATTTGGATGCCTTTTATTTCTTTTTGTTCTCTTATTGCTAAAGCTAGGACTTCTAGTACTATATTGAACAAGAGTGGTGAGAGTGAACATCTCTGTCATGTTCCTGACCTTTGGGGAAAAGCTCTCAGTTTTTTCCCCCATTGAGGATAATATTCGCTGTGGGTTTTTCATATATGGCTTTTATGATATTGAAGTATGTTCCCTCTATCCCTATACTGCAGAGAGTTTTTATCAAAAAAAGATGCTGTATTTTGTCAAAGGTTTTTTTTCTGCATCTATTGAGAGGATTATATAGTTCTTGTCCTTTCTTTATTTATGTGGTGTATCACATTGATTTATTTCTGGATGTTGAACCACGCTTGTGGTCCAGGAATAAATCCCACTTGGTCGTGGTGAATAATCCTTTTAATGTACTGTTGGATCCCATTAGCTAGTATCTAGGGGAGAATTTTTACATCCATGATCATCAGGGATATTGGTCTGTAATTCTCCTTTTCGGTGGGGTCTTTGTCTGGTTTTGGGATCAAGGAAATGCTGGCTTCATAGGATGGGCTTGGAAGTTCTCCTTCCATTTTTATTTTTTGAAACAACTTCAGAAGAATAGGTATTAATGCTTTTTTAAATGTTTGGTAGAATTTTGCTGGGAGGCCATCTGGCCCTGGACTCTGTTGGGAGACTTTTGATTACTGCTTCAATTTCTTTGCTGGTATGGGTCTGTTCAGGTTTTCTATTTCTTCCTGCTTCCGTTTTGGTAGCTTATATGTTTCTAGGGATGCATCCATTTCTTCCAGATTGCTTAATTTCTTGGCATATGGTTGCTCATAATATGTTCTTATAATTGTTTGTATTTCTTTGGTGTTGGTTGTGATCTCTCCTCTTTCACTTAAGATTTTATTTATTTGGGTCCTTTCTCTTTTCTTTTTGATAAGTCTGGCCAGGGGTTTATCGAGCTTATTAATTCTTTCAATGAATCAGCTCCTTGTTTTGTTGATCTGTTCTACTGTTCTTTTGATTTCTGTATCATTGATTTCTGCTCTAATCTTTATTATTTCTCTTTTCCTGCTGGATTTAGGCCATATATGCTGTTCTTTTTTCCATCTCCTTTAGGTATAAGGTTAGGTTGTGTACTTGAGAGTTTTCTTGTTTCTTGAGAGAGGCCTCTATTGCTATATACTTTTAGGACTGCCTTTGCTGCATCCTAAATGTTCTGAAATTTTGTGGTTTCATTTTCATTTGTTTCCATGTATTTTTTAAATTCTTCTTTAATTACCTCGTTGACTCATTCATTCTTTAGTAGGTGCTCTTTAACCTCCATGTATTTGTTTTTCTTCCAAATTTTCTCTTGTGATTGAGTTTAAGTTTTAAATCATTGTGGTCTGAAAATATTCATGGAGTAATCTCAATCTTTTGGTATTGGTTGAGCCCTGATTTGTGACCCAGTGTGTGATCCATTCTGGAGAATGCTCCATGTGCAATCTAGAAGAATGTGTATTCTGTTGCTTTAGGATGAAAGGCTCTTAATATATCTGTGAAGTCCATCTGGTCCTGTTTGTCATTCAAAGTCTTTGTTTCCTTCTTGCTCTTCTACTTAGATGATCTGTCCATTGCTGTGAGTGGGGTGTTAATTGTTAGATCTTCTTGTTGGATAGACCCTTTTCTTATAATATACTGTCCTTCTTCATCTCTTATTACAGTCTTTGCTTTAAAATATAGTCTGCATGATATAAGGATTGCCACCCCAGCTTTCTTTTGATGTCCATTAGCATGACAAATGGTTCTCCATGCCCTCACTTTCAATCTGGAGGTGACTTTGGGTCCAAAATGAGTCTCTTGTAGACAGCATATCAATGGGTCTTGTTTTTTAGTCCAATCTGATACCCTGTATCTTTTGGTTGGAGCATTTAGTCCATTTATATTCAGAATTATTATTGAAAGATATGAATTTAGTGCTATTGTATTACCTGTAAAGTCACTGTTTCTGTAGTTTGTCTCTGTTCCCTTCTGGTCTTTGTTACTTTTGGGCTCTCTCTTTGCTCAAAGGATCCCCTTTAGTATTTCTTGCAGGGCTTGTTTAGCGTTCATGAATTCCTTTTTTTGTTTGTTTTGGAAACTCTTTATCTCTCCTTCTATTCTGAATGACAGCCTTGCTGGATAAAGTATTCTTGGCTGTGTATTTTTCCCATTTAACACATTGAATATGTCATACCAGTCCTTTCTGGCCTGCTAGGTCTCTGTGGACAGGTCTGCTGCCAGCCTTATGTTTCTGCCTTTTTAGGTTATGGACCTCTTGTCTCAAGCTGCTTTCAGGATTTTTCTCTTTGTCTCTGAAATTTGCAAGTTCCACTATTATATGTTGAGGTGCTGACCTATTTTTATTCACTTTGAGGGGGTTCTTTGTGCTTCCTGGACTTGAGTGCCTGTTTATTTCCACAGATTAGGGATATTCTCAGCTCTAATTTGTTTGAATAAACCTCCTACCCCTCTGTCTCTCTCCTCCTCTTCTGGGACCCCTATTACTCAAATATTATTTTGTGTTATGGTATTTTTAAAATTCTTCTTTAATTACCTGGTTGAGAAAATGAAACCACAAAATTTCAGAACATTTAGGATGCAGCAAAGGCAGTCCTAAAAGTATATAGCAATAGAGGCCTCTCTCAAGAAACAAGAAAACTCTCAAGTACACAACCTAACCTTATACCTAAAGGAGATGGAAAAAAGAACAGCATATATGGCCTAAATCCAGCAGGAAAAGAGAAATAATAAAGATTAGAGCAGAAATCAATGATACAGAAATCAAAAGAACAGTAGAACAGATCAACAAAACAAGGAGCTGATTCATTGAAAGAATTAATAAGCTCGATAAACCACTGGCCAGACTGATTTCTCAAAGTCTGCCTTCATGATCCAGTGGTTGTTTTTCCTCTCTTTTTTTCTCAGCTTCCTTATTCTCCATCCATTTTGTCTTCTATATCACTGACTCTTCTGCCTCCTTCATTCTAGCAGTTAGAACCTCCATTTTTGATTGGATCTCAGTAATAGCATTTTGAATTTGGCCTGATTAGATTTTAGTTCTATTTCTACAGTGAAGGATTCTCTACTGTCTTCTATGCTTTTTTCAAGCCCAGCTAGTATCTTTATAATCATTGTTTCAAGTTCTAATTCTGCCATTTTACTTATATCCATATTGGTTAATCTCTGGCAATGAGTATGGCCTCCTATTCTTTCTTTTGATGTGAGTTTCTCTGTCTCATCATTATGTCCAGAAAGAATATGTGAAAGAGAGAAAAAAGACAAAAATAGCAACAACAACACCAGAAAAATACAAATAAATCAAACTGGAAGAAAACAAAAACAAAACGAAATAAGAAAAAAAAAATCAAACAATAAGTAAAACAGGACAAAACAATAAACTAGATCTTGGGTGTATTTTGGTCTATTTGTTAAAGCAAACCAGATCCCAAAATAGGAAAGAAAGGAAAAAAAAAAAATATATATATATATATATTACAATGGAAGAAAACCAAATATATAAAAATTTATATATAAAAATTAAAAATGAATTAAAAAAGAATTGATAAAATAAGAAAATAGCTGGAAAAAACCCTGAAAGACTAAAGAATAATGAAAACACCACAAATGCTATATATTCTTTTCTCCAAGAGCTGAAGTTTTGCAGTTCTATATGATTGGTTTACTTGGTGTAGCCAGTTGTTCCTGCTGGTCTTCTGTGAAAGGGGTCTGTTGCACTGATTCTCAGGTATCCTTGCCTGGGTGGAATTGTGCCTCCCTTGCCAGGGGGCTGGGCTCAGTGAAAGTGGCTCCAGATTGCACTATGTGGTGATGTTTTGCTCCCTGAAGGCTTTCAGTACTGATGGAGGGGATAAAAATGGCAGCACCCCTATCTCTAGCCCCAGAGCTGAAAGTTCATGCCCCTAACTCTTCAGTGAGCCCTCACAGAAAAGAAGTCAGTCACTCTTGTCTCCCTGGTTTCCATCCTAACTCTGTGTTCACTTAGCCTGTGACCGAGCATTTTTATCTCAGGCACATGACCCAGTTTCCAGTCTCCAAACTTTTGGAACTCCTGCATTGTGGACTGGAGCTATTCCTCCTGGGGAATGGAGGGGGTTCTCCTTGAGCGTCTGCGTTTTGCTGAGCCCCTGCCCAGAGAAGGGTCGCCCAACCATGCTGTGGTTCTCAGTTTATGGCAACACTGAGCAGAAAGCCGGCACCTAGACTTGCTGCTTTCAGCTGGCTTCCCTTCTCTGATGCTTGGGAACTCTGCCACACTTAGACATTCCCGTTCTTTTTTGTGACCCTGAGGATCCTGAGACCATGCTGTCCACCTGGCCCCATTCACCGCTTGAGCACCTTTAAGCCAGGGATGTCCCCAAGTTGGCAGACTCCTGAATGTTCCAATTTTGTACTTCAATGCTTATATGCTTATAATACTTTCTGGTAGCCTGCTTAAGAGCTTTCTCCCCTCCACTGTTTATCTTCCAATATATTGCCCCATATTCACGTCTCCTCTGCACCTCCTACCTTGCAAAAAGTGGTCACTTTTCTATTTATAGAATTGCAGCAATTCTTTTCTCAGATCTCCCATTGATTTCACAGGTGTTCAGAATGATTTGATAGCTATCAAGTTGCATTCCAGCGACCAGATGTAATTAGGGTCCCCTACTCCTCTGCCATCTTAACTCCTTCCCCGGGCTCTGTTCTTAGATCCATATGTATTTATAATTTTATATCTTCTTCATGGGCATATCAGTTCTCATTGTTTACATGGTGTACTCTTTCAGTACTTTTACTTTCAAGTTATTTGTATCTTTGAAAGGTAGTATGTCTTCTGTAAACAATATACATTTAATTCTTCTCTTTTTTTCCCTTTATCAAGTCTGGCAGCCTCTGACATATTCTTGGATTATTTAATTTTAAATTTTTTTTGTGTGTGTGGGAGGTTCTTCAAGTCAACTGAGTAGCTAATTCATTCTTTTTGAGGACTGAATAGTATTTCATGGTATGCATGTGCTGTAACTGATTCATTTATTCCCTTTTTGGTGAGTATTCACTTTATTTCCAGTTTTCTTTTTGTTATTGTTGTTGTTGTTTGTTTTGCTTTCCACTATAAATAATGCTTATGAATTATCCTTATTCATCAGTACTTCCATCTTGGACATTTAACCTCTATGAGAAAGGTCACCAGGAGTAGGGATGATGGCTCAAAAGATTTATGTTGTTTAATTTTAATAGATATCATCCATTGCTTCATAAAGATTGTAACTTTTTTTTTCACATATCTGTTAAAACTGAAAATACAATGTTCCTTTAATACCTGCTAATCAACCATTTTATATTTCTCTTTAATTTTTGCTAGTCAGTGCACATAACATTTTATCTAAATGTGATTTTAATTTGTATTTCCTTGATAATTAATTTAAGCATCATTTAATATTTAGTGGTCACTGGTATTAGCTTTCCTCTGAATTGATAACTTATGCCTTTTCTCATTTTTTTATTTGTTTGCCTTGTTATCAACTTATAAGAAATCTTTGAATATTGAAAATCTTCATGTTTTAGTGCCTGAAATAAAATATTATCAAAATATTGAGTTTGGTAATTAACTTCCTTTGTGAATTTTTTGTATCACAAAACTTTAATTTTCATGTATTTAAATATGCCTTCACATTCCTACACATTTTTTAGCTTTGCAATTTTAATTAGGAGGCTATCAATAACGCCTATACTTTTTATGTAGTTCTCTAGATTTGTCTACATTTAACTCTTTAATTTACCTGGAATGTATTTTTACATATGGCATAGGATAAACTATGACTTAAGGTGGGTGTCTACTTTTATTTTCTTTTAGATGAATAGCTGGTTCTGCCAGCACTATTTATTAAATATTAAAGTCTCACATGTAATTGGGATATATTTATGATTTCTCTATTTTGTGTCCCATTAGTCTATTTTTCCATTCATAAACTAACATCATACTGACAATTACAGTGGCTTTATGGTATAATGACATCCAGCAAGGCAAATCTCCTCATCCTGTTTTTTCTCATACTTTAGCATATTTTCTCTCATGTTCTTTTTCTTATGTATAAGCCTTATGATCATTTTCTTAATCCTCCCTCCCAAAATGGGGGACTCTAATTGGCATGGCATTAAAATTTAATACTAACTTAGAGTAATTAACAAACTTGTGACAGAAAGTCTTTTTATCAAAAAATAATGTATACTTTTGTGATTAGACTGATTTTATGTCTTTTAATAAGATTACTGTAGTTTTCTTCATTTAGATATACTGTTTTAAAATTTACTCTTAAGTAAATAAAACAATTTAATTTTTCAGTATTGCAAATGAATTTTTTATATAAAATGAGAAAAACATCATTAATTTTATAGATAGCTCCTATATCTAGCAACCTTACCATAGTCTCATAATAATTATAGTAATTTTATTGGAGTCTCATGGGTTTTCTAGTATAAAATATATCATAAACTCAAAGATAGAGTTTTATTTCTTCTTTCCAGATGTTTGCCGCAGTTATTTTATTTTCTGGTGTTTTTGCATTCACAAAAACTTCCCTGACCATGTTAAATAATGAAGAGAGTAATAGACAAGCTATATAGTTCCTGATTTTAATTGAAATGGTTTTTCCGTTTAGAATCATATTTACTCTTAGTTTTTTGTTGTTGATTTTTTCCATTGTTGCTGTGTTTAGTCTTCATGACATTTAAGTAATTTTACTTGGTTCCCATTTTTTGATTTGTTATTAGGAATTGCTGGTGAATTTTATCAAATTCTTTCTCAGCATTTATTATATCAACCATGCAGGTTTTCTTTATTAGTTTGTTGATGTAATGGATAACACTTACATATTTTATTGATGTTGAACATGAATTTACTGGAAATAAACTCTGCCTCATCATCACATATTATTCTTTTGATACATTGCTGGAATCTCTTGACTAACATTTATAAAATTTGCATTCATATTAATGAGTATGGGTGTTTTATAGTTTTGTTAAATAGATCAATTAACACAGAAGAAACCTGAAAGATGATTAAAGGACTATGATTGAAAATTTCAGGAATTTATGAGCTCATATCTGCATTTTATCTAAACCTTAAATAATTGATAATTACATTCTAACCTAGTAGTTTTCAAACTTGGTATGAATAAGAATCACTTAGGAAACTTGGTGATAAAATCAGACACCCAGACCCTGTTGTACTTCAATAAATCTAGGTCTCTGTATTCTTTACTCCTTTTCCAAGTGATTCTGACCTGCCAAAATCTGAGAGCTACTTTCTAAACTGTTTAAAAACTCCTAATTCATTTTATATAGACAAAGAAGTTTAATACCTCAAACCTCATGAGGCTAGGGCCTTTTTACCTTTTTAAAACATGATTCAAATTGTATCAATCTCCTGCTTAAGACTTTTTTTTATTATGTTCACTTAGCCACTGTATAGTATATATAATATATCATTAGTTTTTGATGTAGTGTTCAATGATTCTTTAGTTACGTATAACACCCAGTGCTCATCACAACATGTGCCCTCCTTAATACCCATCACCCGATTACTTCCTCCCCCATCCCCCTCCCCTCTGAAACCCTCAGTTTTTTTCCCAGAGTCCAGAGTCTCTTATGGTTTGTCTCCCTCTCTGATTTCTCCCCTTTCAGATTTCCCTCCCTTCCCCTATGGTCCTCCATGCTATTGCTTATCATGGAAGACTTTTGATTAGTTTTCTTTTTTCCTCTTGTTATTCATTGAGGTATGATTGACATATTATATTAGTTACAGGTGTACAACATAATGATTCAGTATTTGTATATATTGCAAAATGATCACCACCATAAGTCTAGTTAATATCCACAGCACACGTAGTTACAGAATTTTTTCCTGTGATGAGAACTTTTAAGATCTATTTTATTAGCAACTTTCATTTATGCAATACAGTATTATTAACTATAGTTGCCATGCTATACATTACATCCCCATAACTTATTTATTTTATAACTGGAAGATTGTACCTTTTGATTCTCTTCACTCATTTTGCCCATTCCTCACCCCCTCTTCTGGCAATCTCCAATTTTTTCTCTGTATCTATGAGTTTTTTTTTTTTTTAACTCTACATATAAATGAGATAATGGGAATTTATTTTTCTCTGTTTGACTTAATTTACTTTTTAATTCACTTAGCATAATGCCCTCAAGGTCCATCCATGTCACAAATTGAAAAATTTCATTCTTTTTATGGCCAAATAATAGTCCATTGTGTGTGTGTGTGTGTGTGTGTGTGTGTGTACATCTCACAAGTTCTTTATCCATTCATCCATTGATGGACACTTAAATTTTTACCATATCCTAGGCAGCATTTCTTATATCTTGTCTTTTTGATAATAGCCATTCTAACAGGTGTGATGTACTATCTCATTGTGGTTTTGATTTTTCAATCCTTCAAGTGATTTTTTCATTCATTTTTTAATGTCATTATTTATATGTCTGTATGTATGTCTGCCATTTTGAATTTTTTATGTTCCAGAACTATTTGTTCCTCCCCTACTATCTCCTTTTGTCATAGTGCATATTTTCTAGTTTTTAATGTTTTTTAAAATTATCTTTTTATTAGAAATAATTGTTTACTAATATGTACTTGTAAGAATATTCAGAATATTTAGAGATTATTATCTGTGATAGATCTCTTGGCCCCAAACAAAAACTTTTCTTCTGAAGTTTTTACTCTTGAGTATCTCAAACCATCTTGTTCTTTCATTCAATCCTGAAAAATCTATGATTTTGCCCTATCCTAGGTTTAACACACTTTTAAGCAACTACTCAATTTCTTTGATGAACTTTCTGCCCTATCTGCTATCCAAAAATTATGTTCTTGATCTTCTTTATTACTTACAGATGGGTGAGTTATAAGTTTGGTTTGAAACATTTAACATAGCTTTGTTATCTCAAATGTTGGCATAGAGTGCTTAAATTATTGATTGTTCACCTTAATTTATATTTATGTGTTTATGGATTTATGTGGTTTATGTGTACACATTGCCAATAGTGTTTGTTTTCTTTTTTATTGAATAAAATAAGAATAAAACATATATTAAAATAAAAAGGGTATATAGAGATCCTGTATATCCTTTATTTTTTCCAATTTGTAATAACTTAAAATATTATAATACAGTATTACATCTAGGGTATTGATACTCATAGTCAAAATACAGAATAACTTCAAATGAGGATCTGTTGTGTGGCCTTTTCACAGCCACACCCAGTTCTCCTTCACTCCCCTTTCCCTGATCTCTGAAGACAGCTAATCTCTTCTCCATGTCTATATTTTTTAATTTCCAAAATGTTATATAAATGGAATCATTCAGTATGTAACATTCTTGGATTGTCTTTTTTCACACAACCATTCTGAATGTTCTCCCAGCCTTAACTACTTCTTAAACTTTAAAGTCAATCTGCCTGCTCTTAGTGCCAATTTCTCTTACTTGAAGAAAAACTGATAGAGCCAATATGAGTATTTTAGGGTCTTCAAGGTGAATTATATTGTTGCACTGGTCTATCACCTAAATTTCTTAAATCTTCTTAATCATTTATTACTTATCTGTTCTTCAGTTTTCAAATTTTGTGTTTGTTTTTGCTTTTCTTTTATTTGTGCTTTATTTTTCTATTAATAATTTTTAATACCGTAATAATTAAGTTAATTATTAATTAATTTTAATTAATTTTTAAAATAAGGTTTCAGTAAGGAATGGTTTTGAATGCATATATTCAATATATAATATTTATTCTTCACATTTAAATCTTATAGTTTAAACTAACATTTTCTTTCAACAATTATTATTTTTTGATAGTAAAACTATATCTTATTTGTAGTGTCTTATTTAAAATTGAGAGATAATTTCTATGTAACATTATATTAGTTTCAGGTGTACAATATTATGATTCAGTATTTGCAAACTATATACTGCAAAATGATCACACATAGCTATAATTTTTTTGTAATGAGAGTTTTTATAATGTACTCTTTAGCAACTTTCAAATGTACAATACAGTATTATTAACTATAGTTACGATGCTGTACATTAATTCTCAGGACTTAATTATTTTATAACGGGATCACCTTCACCCATTTCTTCCATTCCCTGCACCCCACCTCTGGAAACCATCAATCTTTTCTCTGTATATATGTTTGGTTTTTTGACTTGTTCTTAGATTCCACATATAAGTGAGATAATTCAGTTTTCATCTTCCTCTGTCTGAATTATTTCACTGAGCATAATGCTTTCAAGCTGCATCCATGTTGTCACAAATGGCAAGACTTTGTTCTTTTCTGGCTGAATAACATTCCATTGTATACATATACTGTATTTTCTTTCTCCATTCATCCGTTGATGGACACTTAGATTGTTTTCAGTCTTGGCTATTGCGAATGATGCTACAATGAACCTAGGGTGCATACATCCTTTTGAGTTAATGTTTTTATTTCCTTTGGACAAATACCCAGGAGTGGCATTGATGGATCATATGGCAACTCCATTTTTAATTTTTTTGAGGAAACGCTATACTCTTTTCCAGAGTGGCTTCACCAGGTTACATTCCCACCAACAGTGTATGAGGGTTCCCTTTTCTACACATCCTCACCAACACTTGCTATTTCTTGTCTTTTTTATAACAGCTATTCTAACAGGTGTGAGATGATATCTCTTTGTAGTTTTGATTTGTAGTTCCCTGATGATTAGTAATGTTGAGTACCTTTTCATGTACCTCTTGGCTATCTGTATATTTTCTCAGAAAAATTGTCTATTCATTTTTTAATTGGATTGTTTGCTTTTCTTTTGCTATTGAGTTATATGAGTTCTTTATATATTTTGGATATTAACCCATTATTAGATACATGATTTACAACCCATTTGGTAGGTTGCCTTTTCATTTTGTTCATGCTGTCTTTTACTGTGCATAAGGTTTTTAGAGTGATGTAGTCCCACTTAATTTTGCTTTTGTTGCCTTTGCTTTAGGTGTCAAGTCCAAAAAGTCATTGCCACCTGATGTGAAAAAGCTTACTGTATGTTGCATTTTAGGAGTTTTATGGTTTCAGGGTATTACATTCAAGTCTTTAATTCATCATGAGTTATATTTTGTGTATATTATAAGATATTGGTACAGTTTCATTCTTTTGTATGTGTTGTTCAGTTTTCTTAATACCATTTATTGAAGGGACTATTTTTCCTTGTTGTGTATTTTTGGCTCCTTTGTTATAAATTAATTGACCATAAGGTATGCATGGTTTTGTATCTGAGCTTTCTGTTCTGTTCCATTGCTCTGTGTGTTTGTTTTTATGGCAATATCATACTGTTTTGATTACTATAATATTGTAATATATTTTGTAATATATTTTGCAATCAGGGAGCATGATGCCTCTAGCTTTGTTCTTTTTCAAATTTGTTTTGGCTATTCAGGGTCTTTTGTGGTTCCACACAAATTTCAAGACTCTTTATTCTATTTCTGTGAAAAATGTCATTGGAAATTAGATAGGCATTACCTTGAATCTGTATATTGCTTTGGGTAGTATGGACATTTTAACAATGCTAATTCTTCTGATCCATGAACACAGTATATATTTTTATTTTTGTGTGTTTTTAATTTATTTTATCATTGTCTTATGGTTTTCACTGTACATATCTTTTATCTCCTGTATTTAAACTTATTTCTAGGTATTTTATTCTTTTTAATGCAAATACAAATGGAATTGTTTTATTTTTTCTTACTAATTGTTTGTGATTAGTATACAGAAATGCAACAGATTTTTGCATATTGTTTTTTTATCCTGCAAATTTACTGAATTTTAAAAATTAGTTCTGTGTGTGTGTGTGTGTGTGTATCTGTAGGGTTCTCTCTGTATAATATCACGTGATCTGCAATTTGTATAGCTTCTTTATTTCTTACCTAGTCGCTCTGTGTAGGATTTTTGATATAATGTTAAATAAAAGTGGTGAGAGTGGGCATCTTTGTCTCATTCCTGATCTTAGACTAAAAGCTTTCAGGTTTTCCCAGTTGAGCATATTGTTAGCTATAGGCTTGTTATATATGGCTTTTATTATGTTGTTGTACCTTCTCTCCATACCCACATTGGTGAGAGTTTTCCTTATGAAAGGATGTTGAAGTTTGTTAAAATGCCTTTCTGCTTCTTCTGATGATTCTTCATCATCTGATCATATAATTTGTAGCCTTCATTTTGTTGATGTAGTGTATCATATTGACTGATTTGCAGATGTCAAAACATTCTTACATCCCTGGAAAAAATCCCTACTGATCACAGTGTATTATCTTTTTAATATGCTGTTGAATTTAGTTTGCCTATATTTTGTTGAGGATTTTTTGCATCTGTGTTCATTAGGAATATTGGTTTATATTTTTCTTTTGCAGTGTTTGATTTTGGTATTAGGATAATGGCGGCCTCATAAAATGAGTTTGGAAGTGTTCCCTCCTCTTTTGTTTTTAGAAGAGTTTGTAGTGTCTTTTGTATTTTATTTATTTATTTATTGCCTTTTTTTTGCCTTTTTAAAAATTTTATTATGTTATGTTAATCACCATACATTACATCATTAGTTTTTGATGTAGTGTTCCATGATTCATTGTTTGCATGTCTTTTGTATTTTAAAACATATTTTTCCTATTTTGCACTGAGTATATATAATATTATTTCTATAATAATAATGTTTAAAAACTAATAAATTAGTAATTTAAACAATTTCTTATCTTTTTCAGTATAATCATATGGGCTCTGATACGATTGTTGTCACTCAAAAGATCTTCCAGTTGATTGGACTGACAAATGCTGTAAGTATTTGCTTTTTAATTCTTTTTGCATTTGCTTGTGTTACTTAAAGAATTCCCATACTTTTTTTTTATGGCACTGTCTGAATGCACATGATGTATGAAATAGGTCAAATTATATGACTATTTTAAGTTTCAGTTTTCTGAGTAGGAATAATAATAAGAATAATAGTTATTGTGTATATCTAATTAAGTTATGCTAATTTTAAAATTGATAAAGCACTTCACATGGGGCTTACTGAAGTACAAGCATTTCAAACTGTTAACTATTACTTGTTTTATAAGTAGTACTTATAATTTACTAATATACTCTGTAAGATCCGATCTAGACTTAACAATTCTGTTGTTTAATATTTGTCGTCAGTGTAGTGTTTTATAGATAAATCCCCAGATCTATTTAAACCATGATATTTGAATATATTTTCTTCATGTCTTCTATTTTAGATTTTTACATCATTTAATGTTACAATAATTCTCTCTTCATTGGAACTTTGGATAGACGAAAATAAAATCTCGGTAACTGGAGATGTTAATGAGTTATTACACAGATTTTTAAAATGGAAAAGATCTTATCTTGTTTTGCGTCCACATGATATAGCATTTTTACTTGTGTAAGCATATTTTGGTTTTACTAAGTCTTATACAAAGGAAACATCCATATTTGACCTAATTTCTGACAGTTGACAGGCCTTTAGGGAAAATATGCCATTTTTTTCCTACATAGAACATTGTGTGTATATTATTTTTCAAAACACAGTTTTTATAGCAGAATTATTGATGTGAATCATTCTATTTACTTGTTTGTAGTTAATACTCACTCTTTCAATATTGTTATCATATGCTTTCTTACCTTAGAATGTGTAACATATCATTAAATGCCCCTAACTCTACTTAAAATAATAACAATATCTATCTGAAGAAACACACATGATGAATGTAGTAATTAGGGCTCCTTTTTATGTTTTATTTTCATAAGATAACAAAAAAAACCCCCAAGGATATGGCAACACTACTGTATATTTTAATATCTCTAACATACCATATTTACATTGTGCTCCATTTTAAAAAATATAAGCCTCCCCTTCTATTTAATAAGTTCTTTGTTTTTCTCTTATTAATTTTTAGTATCTATATATATTGTTATATTATATAAAAATAATATATATTTACAAAATTATAATATTTTAAATTATTTTCTGTCCTACAAATATGTAATATATTTTCATGATCCTGGTTATCTAATTCTATCCAGTTAATGGGAAACTTCAGCCCATAAGGTGACTCTGCCTATTTTATTTATCAATTGTATTGCTTTAGCTTTCTAATTTTAGGAATTTTATTTATTTTTATTATTTTGATAGTCTAGGAATTATTTTTTAAAAATACCACATAATAAAGAATATTGTTTTCTAAAAATTTAATATGAAAATAACTTTCTATTATTTGTTTTTTAAATGTATTTCATTGTTTTCAAAACAAGCAGACATGTTTAGTCATTTCCAAGCTTCATTACCCTAATGCTAGGTGGAAATATTTATCAATTTATTATATAAATATGCAAATCAAAAAATGTTATTAGGAAAATTCAATACTAATTGTGCTTAATTTTATAAAATTATATGATTATGATTCTTTTTTAAACTTAAGTTACAGAGAAAAATCAAATTATGTTGGTGCAACCTTTCAAGGGAAGATGTGTGATAGCCATTATGGAGGAGGTGTTGCTCTGGTATGGTATGGTTTAATTTGTTTGGCTGAGATGTATAAATAGAATGCTATTTAGATCAATATACAGTTAAATATTTATTTATTTTATTATTTTTATGTATATTAAAATTTGCAAAATGATTCTAAAGATCTTTGTCCCTGCTACAGATTGGAAATGTTGGGACTTTAAAAAGTTCTTATTGAACTGCATAAATATAAAATTTGTATGCTTTGGGTAAATAATTAGTAGTGCAATTGCTGGATCATAGGGTAGTTCTATTTTTAACTTTCTGAAGAACTTCTATACTGTTTTCTGGAGTGGCTGCACCACTTTTCACTCTCACCAACAGTGCAAAAGTGTTCCCCTTCCTCCACATCCTTGCCAACATGTATTGTTTCCTGTGTTGTTAACTTCAGCCATTCTTACAGGTATGAGGTGATATCTCATCATGGTTTTGATTTGTATTTCCCTGATTACCAGTGATGTTGAGCATCTTTTCATGTGTCTGTTGGCCATTTATATGTCTTATTTGGAAAAATGTCTGTTCATGTCTTCTGCTGATTTCTTAACTGGATTATTTGTTTTTTGGTTGTTGAGTTTGGTAGGTTCTTTGTAGATTTTGGATACTAACCCTTTATCAGATATGTCATTGGCACATATCTTCTCCCATTCCGAAGGTTGCCTTTTAGTTTGTTGATTGTTTTCTTCACTGAGCAGAAGTTTTTATCTTGATGAAGTCCCGATAGTTCATTTTTGCTTTTGTTTCCCTTGCTTCTGGCAACATGTCTAGTAAGAAGTTGCTATGGCCAAGGTCAAAAAGGTTGCTGCTTGTGTTCTCCTCAAGAATTTGGTGGTTTTCTGTCAAACATTTAGGTCTTTCATCCATTTAGAGTTTATTTTTGTGTATGGTGTAAGAAAGTGGTCTAGGTTCATTCTTTTGCATGTTGTTGTCCAGTTTTCCCAACAGCAGTTGTGGAAGAGACTATCATTTTTCCATTGGATATTCTTTCCTGCTTTGCCAAAGATTAGCTGACCATGTAGTTGTGGGTCCATTTCTGGGTTTTTTATTCTGTTCCATTGATTTCTGTGTCTGTTTTTGTGCCAGTACCATACTGTTTTGATGACTACAGCTTTGTAATATAGCTTGAAGTCTGGAATTGTGATGCTCCAGGTTTGCTTTTCTTTTTCAAGATTGCTTTGGCTATTTGGGGCTTTTGTGGTTCCAAATTTTAGGATTGTTTATTCTATCTTTGTGAAAAATGCTGATGGTATATCCCTGCCTCCCTAATCTCCCAGAGCTGTGGCAAAAAATCTAAGATCTATATCCCTCCTTTGCTGCTTCTTCCTGAAAGTTTATAGATGAAACCACAACCCAGGTGATTTTTGGATGAGTAGAAAAATATAAGAATAATTAGCAGATGATATTTGATGTCTTGCAACTCTTTTTCCTGGGACTTATCCACTCACTTGTTAGTCACTAATTTACTCACTCATGAGGACTGACACAAGCTAGTTCTTGGCCTCAGGATTTTTATACCATTACATATTACTGGATACATTATCTCAGTTCATGGACTATGTAGATCCTGAATATTAAACATTCTCAGAAGAAAACACAGTACACCATACATACCACTTGAAGCAGAACTAATTAGCAGTTATAGAAACTTCAAACAAAATAAAGTTTAAGGTATTATAGAAAAGGACTAGTTGGAAGTATTAGGTACAAAAAATATAATTATAATAAATTGCACAAAGTATTAGATTAAATCAGAATCAGAACCTCTCCCAGGAGACATCAGAAAAGTTATAGGAATAGTAAAAGAAAACTTAAGAGAAATGGATTATTGAAGTAGAAGTGCCAATATCTAGATATTAAGAGTAAAGGAGATTGGGGCGCCTGGGTGGCTTGGTTGGTTAAGGGTCTGACTCTTGATTTCAGCTCATGTCATGATCTCAGGGGCATGAGATTGGGCCCCTGTGGGGCTCTCTTCTCAGCATAGAATTTGCTTGAGATTCTCTTCCTCTGCCTCTCCTCCCACTCGAGTGTGCTCTCTCTCTGTCTCTCTCAAATAAATATATAAAATCTTTTTAAAAAAGAGTAATGGAGATAATAATTAAAAAGCCATAAGAAAACCTTTGAAGGAGAAATGAAAATAAATTTCACCAAATTATAGCCACTATCAGATCAACAAAATCCTTATGCCAGGAAATCCCTTTTGGAGTCTCCCCATAATCTCTTATGCTGGATCATCTGGTAGAAGGGGAGAAAACTGGGTTGTCAGTTGAAAAGAGCACATAAAACGTCAAAACAGAATAGAAAAAAATGCACACTGACAATGAAATGAAAAGAAGTCCTAGCAACAGCAATCAGACAACAAAAAGAAATAAAAGGTATTCAAATTGGCAAAGAAGAATTCAAACTCTCTCTCTTCACAGATGACATGATACTTTATGTGGAAAATCCAAAAGACTCCACCCCCAAATTACTAGAACTCATACAGGAATTCAGTAATGTGGCAGGATACAAAATCAATGCACAGAAATCAGTTGCTTTCTTATACACTAACAATGCAACTGTAGGAAGAGAAATTGGAGAAATGATTCCATTTACAATAGCACCAAAAACCATAAGATACCTTGGAATAAACCTAACCAAAGAGGTAAAGGATCTATACTCTAGGAACTACAGAACACGCAGGAAAGAAATTGAAGAAGACATAAAAAGATGGAAAAACATTCCATGCCCATGGATTGGAAGAATAAACGTTAAAATATCTATGCTATCCAGAGCAATCTATACCTTCAACGCCATCCCAATCAAAATTCCAATGACAATTTTCAAAATGCTGGAACAAACAATCCTAAAATTTGTATGGAATCAGAAAAGACCCTGAATCACCAAGCAATTGTTGAAAAAGGAGGAATTGTTGAAGGAAATGTTGAAAAAGAAAAACAAAGCTGGGGGCATCACGTTGTCGGATTTCAAGCTATATTACAAAGCAGGGATCACCAAGACAGCATGGTACTGGCACAAAAACAGACATATAAACCAATGGAACAGAATAGAGAGCCCAGATATGGCCCCTCAACTCTGTGGTCAAATAATCTTTGACAAAGCAGGAAAAAATATGCAATGGAAAAAAGACAGTCTCTTTAATAAATGGTGCTGGGGAAATTGGACAGCCACATGCAGAAGAATGAAACTCGACCATTCTCTAACACCATACACAAAGATAAACTCAAAATAGATGAAAGACCTCAATGTGAGACAGGAATCTATCAAAATCCTAGAGGAGAACATAGGCAGTAAGCTCTTTGACATCGGACACAGCAACTTCTTTCAAGATTCATCTCCAAAGGCAAGTGAGACAAAAGCAAAATTGAACTTTTGGGACTTCATCAAGATAAAAAGCTTCTGCACAGCAAAGGAAACAGTCAACAAAACAAAGAGGCAACCCACAGAAAGGGAGAAGATATTTGCAAATGACACTATAGACAAAGCGCTGATTTCCAAGATCTATAAAGAACTTCTCAAACTCAACTCCCAAAAAACAAGTAATCAAGTCAAAAAATGGGCAGAAGACATGAACAGACACTTCTTCAAAGAAGACATACAAATGGCTAACAGACACATGAAAAAATGTTCATCATCATTAGCCATCAGGGAAATTCAAATCAAAACCACATTGAGATACCACCTTACACCAGTTAGAATGGCAAAAATTGACAAGGCAAGAAACAACAAATGGAGAGGTTGTGGAGAAAGGGGAACCCTCTTGCATTGTTGGTGGGAATGCAAGTTGGTACAGCTACTTTGGAAGACAGTGTGGAAGTGCTTCAAAAAATTAAAAATAGAGGTACCCTATGACCCAGCAATTGCACTCCTGGGTATTTACCCCAAAGACACAGATGCAGTGAAAAGAAGGGCCATATGCACCCCAATGTTCATAGCAGCAGTGTCCGCAATAGCCAAACTGTGGAAAGAGATGAGATGCCCTTCAACAGATGAGTGGATAAAGAAGATGTGGTCCATATATACAATGGAATATTACTCAGCCATCAGAAAAGATGAATACCCAACTTTTACATCAATATGGATGGGACTGGAGGAGATTATGCTAAGTGAAAGAAGTCAAGCAGAGAAAGTCAATTAGCATATGGTTTCACTTATCTGTGGCACATAAGGAATAGCATGGAGGATATTAGGAGAAGGAAGGGAAAAATGAAGGGGGTGAAATCAGAGGGGGAAATGAACCATGAGAGACTATGGACTCTGAGAAACAAACTGAGGGTTTTAGAGGGGAGAGGGGTAGGGGATGGGCTAGCCTGGTGATGGGTATTAAGGAATGCACGTACTGCATGGAGCACTGGGTGTTATACGAAAACAGTGAATCGTGGATCACTACATCAAAATCAAATGATGTATTTTATGGTGACTAACATAACAATAAAGTAAAATAAAGCAATACAAGCCTTTCTCAAGAAATAAGAAAGGTCTCAAAAACACAACCTAACCCTCCACCTAAAGGAGCTGGAAAAAGAGCAGCAAATAAAGCGTAAACCCAGCAGGAGAAGAGAAATAATAAAGATCAGAGCAGAAATCAATGAAATAGAAACCAAAAGAACAGTAGAACTGATTAGAGAAACTAGGAGCTGGTTCTTTGAAAGAATTAACAAGATTGATAAACCCCTGGCCAGACTTATCAAAAAGAAAAGAGAAATGACCCAAATAAATAAAATCATGAATAAAGGAGGAGAGATCACATCCAACACCAAAGGAATGCACACAATTATAAGAACATATTATGAGCAACTATATGCCAGCAAATTAGAATATCTGGAAGAAATAGATGCTTTCCTAGAGATGTATCAACTACCAAAACTGAACTAGGAAGAAATAGAAATCTGAACAGACCTATAACCACTAAGGCAATTGAAGCAGTAATCAAAAATCTTCCAACAAACAAAAGCCCAGGGCCAGATGGCTTCCCAGGGGAATTCTACCAAACATTTAAAGAAGAATTAATATCTATTCTTCTGAAACTGTTCCAAAATAGAAATGGAAGGAAAACTTCCAAACTCATTTTATGAGGCCACCATTACCTTGATCCCAAAACCAGACAAAGACCCCATCAAAAAGGAGAATTACAGACCAATATCCTTGATGAACATGGATGCAAAAATTCTCACCAAAATACTAGCCAATAGGATCCAACAACATTAAAAGGATTATTCAGCATAACCAAGTGGGGTTTATCCCTGGGCTGCAAGTTTGGTTCAACATCTGCAAATCAATCAACGTGGACAATACATTAAGCAAAGAAAGAAAAGAACCATATGATCCTCTCAATAGATGCAGAAAAAAGCATCTGACAAAGTACAGCATCCTTTCTTGATCAAAACTCTTCAGAGTATAGGGATAGAGGGTACATACCTCAATATCATAAAAGCCATCTATGAAAAACCCACAGCGAATATCATTCTCAATGGGGAAAAACTGAGAGCTTTCCCCCTAAGGTCACGAACGCAGCAGGGATGTCCACTATCACCACTGCTATTCAATATAGTATTAGAAGTCCTAGCCACAGCAACCAGACAACAAAAAGGAATAAAAGGCATCCAAATCAGCAAAGAAGAAGTCAAACTCTCACTCTTTGCAGATGATATGATACTTTATGTGGAAAGCCCAAAGGACTCCACCCTAAAGCTGCTAGAACTCATACAGGAATTCAGTAAAGTGACAGGATAGAAAATCAATGCACAGAAATCAGTGGCATTCCTATACACCAACAACATGACAGAAGAAAGAGAAATTAAGGAGTCGATCCCATTTACAATTGCACCCAAAACCATAAGATACCTAGGAATAAATCTAACCAAAGAGGCAAAGGATCTGTACTCAGAAAACTATAAAATATTCATGAAAGAAATTGAGGAAGACACAAAGAAATGGAAAAACATTCCATGCTCATGGATTGGAAGAACAAATATTGTGAAGATGTCAATGCTACCTAGAGCAATCTACACATTCAATGCAATCCCCATCAAAATACCATCCACGTTTTTCAAAGAAATGGAGCAAATAATCCTAAAATTTGTATGGAACCAGAAAAGACCCCGAATAGCCAGAGGAATGTTGAAAAAGAAAAGCAAAGCTGGCGGCATCACAATTCCAGACCTCAAGCTCTATTACAAAGCTGTCATCATCAAGACAGTATGGTACTGGCACAAAAACAGACACATAGATCAATGGAACAGAAGAGAGAGCCCAGAAATGGACCCTCAACTCTATGGTCAACTAATCTTTGACAAAGCAGGAAAGAATGTCCAATGGAAAAAAGACCGTCTCTTCAACAAATGGTGTTGGGAAAATTGGACAGCCACATGCAGAAGAATGAAACTGGACCATTTCCATACACCACACACAAAAATAGACTCCAAATGGTAGAAAAACCTCAATGTGAGACAGGAGTCCATCAACATCCTAAAGGAGAACACAGGCAGCAACTCTTTGACCTCAGCTGGAGCAACTTCTTCCTAGAAACATCACCAAAGGCAAGGGAAGCAAGGGCAAAAATGAACTATTGGGACTTCATCAAGATAAAAAGCTTTTGTACAGCAAAAGAAACAGTCCACAAAACCAGAAGACAACCTACAGAATGGGAGAAGATATTTGCAAATGACATATCAGATAAAGGGCTAGTATCCAAAATCTATAAAGAACTTATGAAACTCAACACCCAAAGAACAAATGGTCCAATCAAGAAATGGGCAGAAGACATGAATAGACATTTTTCCAAAGAAGACATCCAAATGGCCAACAGACACATGAGAAAGTGTTCAACATTGCTTGGCATCAGGGAAATCCAAATCAAAACCTCAATGAGATATCACCTCACACCAGTCAGAATGGCTAAAAATAACAAGTCAGGAAATGACAGATGTTGGCGGGGATGCGGAGAAAGGGGAACTCTCGTACACTGTTGGTGGGAAATGCAAGCTGGTGCAACCACTCTGGAAAACAGTATGGAGGTTCCTTAAAAAAATATTGAAAATAGAGCTACCCTATGACCCAGCAATTGCACTTCTGGGTATATACCCCAAAGACACAAATTTAGGGATCTGAAGAGGTATGTGCACCCCAATGTTTATAGCAGCAATGTCCACAATAGCTAAACTATGGAAAGAGCCAAGATGTCCATTGACAGATGAATAGATAAAGAAGAAGTGGTATACAATGGAATATTATGCAGCCATCAAAAGGAATGAAATCTTGTCATTTGCAATGACATGGATGGAACTGGAGGGTATTATGCTGAGTGAAATCAGTCAGTCAGAGAAAGACATGTATCATATGACCTCACTGATATGAGGAAGTCTTAATCTCAGGAAACAAACTGAGGGTTGCTGGAGTGGGGGGGTTTGAGAGGGATGGGGTGGCTGGGTGATAGAGATTGGGGAGGGTATGTGCTATGGTGAGCGCTGTGAATTGTGTAAGACTGTTGAATCACAGACCTGTACCTCTGAAACAAATAATACATTATATGTTAAAAAAAAAAAAAGAAGATAGCAGGAAGGGAAAAATGAAGGGGGGGAAATCGGATGGGGAGAGGAACCATGAGAGACTATGGACTGTGAATCAAACTGAGGGTTCTAGAGGGAGGGGTGTGGGGGGATGGGTTAGCCTGGTGATGGGTATTAAGGAAGGCATGTATTGAATGGAGCACTGGGTGTTATACACAAACAATGAATCATGGAACACTACGTCTAAAAGTAATGATGTAATGTATGATGATTAACATAACAATAAAAAAATTTAAAAAATAAAAATAAAAAACTAATGATGTAACGTATGTTGATTAACATAACATGATAACAGAAAAGAAAAAAAGATGTGATTGTAAAGATATATTGATTGAGGGGCGCCTGGGTGGCTCAGTTGGTTAAGCGACTGCCTTCGGCTCAGGTCATGATCCTGGAGTCCCTGGATCGAGTCCCGCATCGGGCTCCCTGCTCGGCAGGGAGTCTGCTTCTCCCTCTGACCCTCCCCCTCTCATGTGCTTGCTCTCTCTCATTCTCTCTCTCTCAAATAAATAAATAAAAAAAAAATCTTAAAAAAAAAAAAAATAAATAAATAAAAATAAAAAAAGATATATTGATTGAATAACTGCTAGACCTTTGCTACATTATCCTGCAAAAAAGAAAATTTATAAATAACTACAGTAATAATATAACACACATATTATTATTTATAATATCCAGTTATTTAAATTCTTGAAATTTAGTAGAATCCTCAGAATCCTTCTATTTCTTTCCTACTCTTCCTCCCTCTCCCTTTCTCTCTCTGAGAATGGGTGGTACATTAAACTGTGGTAATTTGATAAAGGGACCATTTGTTAATATGTATGCAAGATATAGGAATTTTGCCATACTTTAGGGATAGTAATAAAAAAAATTCAATTTTCACTCAGACTTGAAGGAAAGGACAATGTCATTTTACTAGGGTCACAGACAGAAGGTAGAGGCCTCCACTCAAGGATTCAGACAGTTATAGGTACCCTGGCAGTGATGGTGATAAATACCCTTCTCTTTTCTTAGCCTGTTCCTCTCTTTAGACCAAATCAAGTTAAAAGCAGAGGGTAAAGGAACGCTTTAATATAATCTACTGGTGTTACCTTCTGGGCTAGAGAGCTGCAGGGTTGATTGAGAGAGGCAAACAGAAGATACCAAAATATATTCCTAGAAACCAATCTTGAAGTATATTCAACAAAATGCTATTAGATCTATATGAGGGGATAGTGTGATTTTTGGATTTTTCTTAAACTGCATATGTTTTAGTATGGGTAAAATGTGCTATAATAAGTATCCTATATTCGCAAAAAGAAAAATTATAAGGGTACTTTAGTTTTGAAAATGAAGTTTAAACAACCATGGTAAGTCAGCATTTTTAATTTCAGTCATTATTTAGCTTAATTCAATGGGTTAATTTATGATTTTTTTAAATGTATGGAAGATTTACATAAAATATCCCCAAGTAATTAAATTATAAATGAACATAACCTGTTAATAATTTGACACTGTATGTGTGTATATGTGTGTCTAAAGATTTTCTTTTGTGAGTACAAATATGACTATAACAATTGTTATATATAATTAACAAGTTATTGGGGCAATATTTTTCTTGCCCTGATGCCACCAAGTGAACCATGCATCTACATTTTGGTAAAATTTCAGATCTCACTTTTTATGCTTTTCTTATATTGTTAATGGTACCTGTAACATGTTAGACCAATATGGATGGCACACCTGTGGTTAATATATTAGATGCCTCTATTCAATTTTATTGAGTGACTATTTTTAATAATTACATTATTTTCCGGGTAAATGAATCATCTTCTAAAATGTGAGTGTGTACATGTGTGTTCTTTTTTTCCAGCACCCCAGAACCATAAGTCTGGAATCCCTTGCAGTTATTATAGCTCAGTTACTGAGCCTTAGTATGGGAGTAGCTTATGATGATGTTAACAAATGCCAGTGCTCAGGAACTGTCTGCATAATGAACCCAGAAGCAATGTAAGATGCTCTACTTTTATATGCTTTATATACATAGTTTATATAAAAATAAGTTTGGTGTAATTAATTTAAAAAAGTCTAGGGTGCTAAAATAATTACTAATGGTCAAATATAAGCTGTGTCCAACAATGCCCAATGCTGCATGTCTACCTACTGATAATCTGATACCACACTTACTTTGTCATATATTATCTACTTCTACACTTATCACTAAGTCACTTGCCAGATTTTATAATCTAATGCATGATTTGATAAACTAAATACAGGCTTGTGAACACTATAAAAGAATGATTTATTAGTTTGGTCTTGTCTGCATGAATTTTATTTTGCCCTCTCAACCTGAAGTCTTGGCAAATCAGGAGTGATTTCAGAGGTGCTGTTATTCAGCTTTTTCTGTCACTAGAGAAGGCCTTTTTGCAGTATCCTTGACATGCCTCAAAGACCTAGTGAATTTGATGTTATCATCATTATTCTTAGAGTACAACAGTGAGATTTCATAGAATTAGGACCAAATAGGGGGTTTAGGGAAACCATCATCCACTCAATGTCTAGAGCTAGCCTTTAGCCTTTCTGAATGACATTTCTCACAGCCATTTTCTGCTTCTCATATGTCTTAGAAAATCAAGCCCCATTGCCTACAGCAACAAAGTTGATAACATCACATTCTCTCCATTCCTTCACTTCTGCTTCCACAATCATTTCTTAAGAATACTTGCAATCAAATTTTTATCTCAGGCTCTGATTTGGCAGAGACTCATATGAAAATAGTTATCTCAGAAGGGGCTATAGAACAGCATTATCAACAATAGCCAAATTATGGAAAAACCCAACTGTCCATCAACTGATGAATGGATAAAGAAGAGGATATGTGTGTGTGTGTGTGTGTGTGTGTATACATATATATGTATATATATACAATGGAATATTACTCAGCCATCAAGAAGAATGAAATCTTGCCATTTGCAATGACATGGATGGAGCTAGAGTGTATTATGCTAAAAGAAATAAATCAGAGAAAGACAAAAATCATATGATTTCACTCATATGTGGAATTTAAGAAATAAAACAGATGAACAGGGAACAAAAGGAGGCAAAGCATAAAACATACTCTTAACTATAGAGAAAACAAACAGGTTGCTGGAAGGGAGGTTGATGGGGGATGGGCTAAATGGGTAATGGGTATTAAGGAAGGCACTTGTTGTGTTGAGCACTGGACATTATATGTAAGTGATGGATCACTAAGTTTTACTCCTAAAATCAATACACTATATGTTAACTGACTAGAATTTGAATATAAATTTGAAACAACAACAAAAAAGAAGGGGCTGTAGAAAGCAAGGCTTTTTAAATAATTATGGACCTGGAACAATTTATGATTTGGCAACAACAGGGATGCCTTTAGCAGGAGATGATATATAGAGAGGGTGCTACAGGTCCATGCTGTGATGCAAAATGTTCGTTCTTTGGCACTTATGATCATTAAGATACAATAAAAGTAAAGATATTCCTGATAGATTAGGTTACATGTGGAATTTCTGACAAATATAAGAAATTTGTAGTGCAAGTCCCTAGAGTTCTTTGAAGCTCTTGGTGGGCTACTGCACACTTGTAGAGTTGAGCACGCATCCAGGAAATAGTGACAATGTTACTAAAATTGATTATTTTCATCTTAATTTGGTATATTCAGATCTCTAGAATTATAAGGTCAAGTGGGCCTATTAATCTACCTAATGACCAATATGGCGTATCTGGTAGCTAACTAAAAATATCCAGACAGTGTAAGTAAATAATATGAACAGGGATCCCAGAGCTCCATGTCACCTATATCTTTTGCACCAATATTTCTCAATCACTTCACATCAATGGCTACATGGGAGTTCCCTAAAACTGGCTGGAGAGGAAAAAGAACCTTGTCTTATTTCAATAATAGCTACTTTCAATATGTTAGGTGGAAGAAGCATGTGAATTGATTTAGATGGGCACAAAGTAAGCAGATTTTTATATCTATCTTAAGTTCAAGTCCCACAAGAAGTACTCAATGACCAGGTCAACATTTTAAAATTCACTAATGTCAATCAGCTTCTTCCTTAGGCAAAATATGTAAAAGGGGCCTTAAAATAAAGGTAATGACCTCTTCACAGGGGCAGGCTTCAACCACTTTATTGGAACACCAGCTTCCTGACCATCTAAGGACAATTCCATTAAATATTCTGTACTTCTCTGTGGTCCCAGCAGAATGGAGCCACAATTGTCATCTCAATAAAACACACTTATGTTGACTTTTCCTCATTCTCTCTTTTTGTATTCCTACTCCTTTAATCCTGCTTCCTAGTATCATGTCCCAAATAAATTTCCTACAATTAAATTCATTCCTTTGTTTTATTTTTTTTTGTTTTGTTTTCATTTTTCTGGTTAATCTAAGTATAGATAGATGACAGTGTATGTACTTCTTAATAATGTTGAACACTGCCTATTAAATATTTATTTATTTATCTTTGACTGCATTATAGTTTTTACAATAATGATATGTTATTTGTGATACTGATTACAATGATAATAATGATTATGATGGTGAGGAAATGATAGGAAGGGCTGGAAGACCTGAACTATTAATAGCTCTTTGGACCCTCCACTTCCTCTTAAATATTGTCAAATATTCTTTGTTCAATTTTGAAAGTAGTTTACTTTGTTGAGATGCCTGAATTATTCTCATCATGGTTAGAAATCTTCAAAGTGCAGTGTTTCCTCAATTGTTTTCTTTGGGGAAATTATTAGGTATAAATAGATTGCCATTTACTATTCTTTCCAATTGCACCTCTTTATATATAAGACTATAAAATTTCCAATTGTTTGTAGCAAGTATATAGAAATTTTATTGATTACTTTACATTGAGGTTGTTTCCTATAGTTTTGCTAAATTAATTCTGGAATTTTAATTTAGCTTTATTAGAATTTTATACTTGTACAATCATATATTGTATATACAGTTTTACATTTTTTTCAATCTTCATATTTTTTTCCAATTCCTATTTTTTGCCTTACTACAGTGTTTAGGACCTTTAATACAATGTTAGATAGAAATGGAATGAGTGGCTATTTTTCTTGCTTCTAATTTAAGAGCAAATCTTTAATCCTTCACCATTAAATATATTAGCTGAAAGATTTTCCTAGAGGCTTTTACTCAGATTGAGTAAGTTCTTTTTTTATTCTTTGTCCAAGTTTCTGTCATGAATAGATTTCATTATGTATCGGGGCGCCTGGGTGGCTCAGATGGTTAAGCATCTGCCTTCAGCTCAGGTCATGATTCTGGGGTCCTGGGATCAAGCCCCACGTCGGGCTCCTGGCTCAGCAGGGAGCCTGCTTCTCCCTCTCCCTCTGTCTCCCCTCCTGCTCATGCTGTCTCTCTCTCTGTATCTCTGTGTCTCAAATGAATAAATAAAATTAAAAAAAATTTCATTATGTATCAAGATGATTATGTGTTGTTGTTTTTATTTTTTTCAGTTGATATGTTGAAATACATTTTATTGATCTTCAATTGTTTAAATAACTTGTTTTCCTGGGATGAACCACATTTGGACATGATGAATAATCCTTTTCGTGTATTGCCCTACTTGTTGCTGGATATTTCTTCCCTAATATTTGCCTCTATATTTATGAAGGACATTGGTCTTTAGTTGTTTTCTCTTGTAATTATTTTGACTGGTTTCATTATCAGGGTGATATTGGCCTCCTAAAATTTCCTGAAAGTGATTTGGAAAATTGATATTAATTCTTCACAAATTATTTGATAGGAATTCATCAGTGAAGCCATATGGACTTAGACTTCTCTCTCTGGAAAGGTGTTTAATAATTAATTTTTAAGATATGAGGATATTTAGTTGGGATTTAAAAAAATGTTTCCTTGAAATTAATTAATTTGTCATAAATTTTGCATTCAGTATAGCTAACATACAGCATTATATTGTTTCAGGTGTACAATACAGTGATTCAACAATTCCACATATCACTCAGTGCCCATCACGACAAGTACACTCTTAATCCCCACCACCTATTTCACCCATCCCTCCCATACACCTCCCCTCTGGTAACCATCAGTTTGTTCTCTGTAGTTAAGAGTTTGGTTCTTAGTTTGCCTCTGTTTCTGTCTCTCTCTCTCTCTCTTTTTTTTTTTTTTTTTACCTTTGCTCGTTTGTTTCTTAAATTCCACATACAAGTGAAATCATATGGTATTTGTTTCTCTGACTGACTTATTTCGCTTAGCATGATACTCTGTAGTTCCATCCATGTCATTGCAAATGGCAAGATTTTGTTTTTTATGGCTAAATAATATTCCATTGTTTATATATATACCACATCATCTTCATCCATTCATCAATTGATAGACACTTGGCCTGCTTCCATAATTTGTATATTGTAAATAATGCTGCTATAAACATAGGGGTGCATGTATCCCTTTGAGTTAGAGTTTTGTATTTTTTGGGTAAATACCCAGTAGTGCAATTAATGGATCATAGGGTAGTTCTATTTTAAACCTTTTGAGGAAGCTTTATACTGTTTTCCTCAGTGGCTGCACCAGTTTACATTTCCACTAATAGTGCACCAGGTTTCCTTTTCTCCACATTCTCACCAAAACTTGTTTCTTGTGTTTTTGATTTTAGCCATTCTGACAGATGTGAGGTGATATCTCACTGTGGTTTTGATTTACATTTCCTTGATAATGAGTGATATATAATATCTTTTCATGTGTCTGTTGGCCATCTGGATGTCTTCTTCAGAGAAATGTCTGTACAAGTCTTCTGCCCATTTTTTAATTGGATTATTATTTTTAATTGGTTTATTTGTTTTTTATAAGTTCTTTATATATTTTGGATACTAACATTTTATCAGATACATCATTTACAAATATCCTCTCCCTATCTTCTGTAGGTTACCTTATAGTTTTGTTGATCATTTCCTTTGCTTTGCAGAAACATTTTATTTTGAAATAGTCCCAATAGTTTATTTTTGCTTTTATTTAGTTTGTCTCAGAGACATATCTAGAAAAATGTTCTTATGAATAATATCAGAGACATTTCTGCCTTTGTTCTCTTTAGGGATTTTTATGGTTTCAGGTCTCACATTCAAGTCCTTGATCCATTTTGAGTTTATTATTGTGTATGGTGTAAGAAAATGACTCAGGTTTGTTCTTTTGCATGTCACTGTCAGGTTTTCCCAACACCATTTGTAGAAGAGACTTTGTTCCATTGGATATTCTTTCCTGCTTTGTTGAAGATTAATTGACCATATTATTGTGGGTTTATTTCTGATTTTGCATTTTGTTCTACGGCTCTATGTATCTATTTTTTGCCAGTGCCATACTGTTTTGATTGCTACAGCTTTGTAATAGTCTAGAATGGTGATGCCTCCAGCTTTGCTTTTCTTTTTCAAAATTGTTTGTCTAGTCAGGGTCTTTTGTGGTTCCATAGAAATTTTAGGATTGTTTGTTCTAGTTCTGTGAAAAGTGTTGCTGGTATTTTGATAGGGATTGCATTAAATGTGTAGATTGCCTTAGGTAGTATATTTTAACAAAATTTATTCTTCTAATCCATGAGCATGGAATGTCTTTCTATTTCTTTGTGTCATCTTCACTTTCTTTCATCAATGTTCTATAGTTTTTAGAGTATAGGGCTTTCACCTCTTTGGTTAGGTTGATTCCTAGGTATCTAATTATTTAAAGTGCAATTGTAAATGGGATTGGTTCCTTAATTTCTCTTTTTGCAGGTTTCTTATTATAGAAATGCAACAGATTTTTGTACATTGATTTTATATCCTATATAGGTTTTATAACCTCACATTCTTTTTTTCAGTTTTAGTAGTTTTTGGTGGAGTCTTTCAGGTTTTCTGTATGTAGTATCATGCCATCTGCAAATAGTGAAAGTTTTCTTCTTTACCAATTTGGATGCCTTTTATTTCTTTTTGTTGTTAATTGCTGTAGCTAGGACTTCCAGTACTATGTTGAATAAAGGTAGTGAGAGTGGACATCCATGTCTAGTCCTTCACCTTGAAGTGAAAGTTCTTAGTTTTCCCCCATTGAGTATGATATTCACTGTGGGTTTTTCATATATGGCCTTTATTATATTGAGGTATATTCCCTCTATCCCTACTTTGTTGAGAGCTTTTATCATAAATGGATGTTGTACTTTATCAAATGCTTTTTTTGTGTCCATTGAAATGATCAAAAGGTTTTTATCCTTTCTCTTACCGATGTTGATTGCTTTGTAAATATTGGACCACCCTTGCAACCCAGGAATAAATCCCACTTGATCGTGGTGAATGACTTTTTAAATATACTGTTAGATTCAATTTGCTAGTATTTTATTGAGGAATTTCTCCATCCATTTTCTTCTGTGATATTGGCATGTATTTCTCTTTTTTAGTGGAGTCTTTATCTGATTTTGGTCTCAGGGTAATGCTGGCCTCATAGAATGAATTTGGAAGTTTTCCTTCTTTTTTGGTATTTTGTAATAGTTTGAGGAGAATATTAACTCTTCTTTCAATGTTTGGTGGAATTTGCCTGTGAAACCATCTGGCCCTGGGCTTTTGTTTGTTGAAAGTTTTTTGATTACTGATTTGATCTCCTTCCTGGTTATTCCTCTGTTCAAGTTTTCTACTTCTTCCTATTTCAGTTTTGGTAGTTTATATTTTTCTAGGAATTTATCCATGTTTCTGGGTTGCCTAATGTGTTGGCATATAGCTTTTTATAATATTCTCTTACACTTATATTGCTTTTCATAGTATTGTCTTACAATTGTATTTCTGTGGTGTTGGTTGTTATTTCTCCTGTCATTTGCGATTGTGTCTATTTGAGTCTTTTTTTAAATGAGTCTGGCTAGAGGTTTATCAATTTTGTGGATCTTTTCAAAGAACCAGATCCTGGTTTCATTGATCTGTTTTTGTTGTTGTTGTTGTTGTTTGTTTGTTTGTTTTTTAGTTTGTATCATTTATTCCTGTTCTAATCTTTATTATTTCCTTTCTTCTGCTGGTTTGGAGTTTCATTTGTTCTCCTTTTTCTATCTTCATTAGGTGTAAGGTTAGGTTGTTTATTTGAGATTTTTCTTGTTTCTTAAGGTAGGCCTGTATTGCTACATACTCCACCCTTAGAACTGCTTTTGCTGTATTCTAAAGGTTTTGGATCATTGTGTTTTCATTTTTGTTCTTTTCCATGTACTTTTTGATTTCTTCTTTGATTTCTTGATTGACCCATTCACTGTTTAATATGTTATTTAACTTGCATGTATTTGTATTCTTTCCAGATTTTTTCTTGTGGTTGATTTCTATTTTCATAGTGTTGTGACCAGAAAAGATGCATGGTATGACTTTGATCTTTTAGAATTTGTTGAGGCATGTTTTGTGGGCTAATATGTAATCTATTCTGGAGAATGTTCTGTGTGCACTTGAAAAGAATGTGTGTTCTGCTGTTTTAGGGTGGAACATTCTGAATATGTTTATTAAAATGATCTGGTCCAATGTGTCATTCAAGGCCACTGTTTTCTAGTTGATTTTCTGTTTGGATGATCTACTCATAGATGTAAGTGGAATGTTAAAGTCCCCTACTATTATTGTGTTACCATTGATTAGTTCCTTTATGTTTGTTATGAACTGATTTATGTATTTGGATGCTCCCTTATTGGGTGCATAAATATTTATAATTGTTCTATCTTATTGGATTATTCCTTTTATAATTTTTTTTTTTTTAAAGATTTTATTTATTTATTTGAGAGAGAGAGAATGAGAGACAGAGAGCATGAGAGGGAGGAGGGTCAGAGGGAGAAGCAGACTCCCTGCCGAGCAGGGAGCCCGATGCGGGACTCGATCCCAGGACTCCAGGATCATGACCTGAGCTGAAGGCAGTTGCTTAACCAACTGAGCCACCCAGGCGCCCTATTCCTTTTATAATTATATAACCTAATTTGTGTATTTTTACAGATTTTGTTTTAAAGTCTATGTTGTCTGATATAAGTATTGCTACTCCAGCTTTCTTTTGACATCCATTTGCATGATAAATGTTTCTCCATACCCTCTTTTTATTTTATTTTATATTTATTTATTTATGTATTTATTTATGTGTGTATTTATTTATTTTTAGTTTCAGGCATACAATGTAGTGATTCAACACTTACATACAACACCCAGTGCTTATCACAAGTGTATTCCTTAATTCTCATTAGCTATATAACCCATTCCCCCACCCACCTTCCCTCTGGTAACCATTAGTTTGTTCTCTATAATTAAGAGCATTTTCTTGGTTTGCCTGTCTTTAATTTTCCTCTGCCCCTTTGTTTTGTTCCTTAAATTTCACATATGAGTGAAATCACATAGTATTTGTCTTCTCTGACTGACTTATTTGGCTTAGAATTATACTTTCTAGCTCCATCCTTGTTGTAAATGGCAAGATTTCATTATTTTTTATGGCTGAGTAATATTTCATTAGATATATAATGGAATTATATATCCATTCTTCTTTATCCATTCTTCAGTCAGTGGACACTTGGGCTGTTTCCATAGTTTGGGTATTGTAGATAATACTGCTATAAACATTGGGGTACATGTATACCTTCAAATTAGTATTTTTGTATTCTTTGTGTAAATACCTAGTGCAATTGCTTTATCATAGGGTAGTTCTATTTTTAACTTTTTGAGGAACCTGTTTTCCAGAGTGACTGTATCTGTTTGCATTCCTACCAACAGTGCAGGAGGGTTCCCCTTTCTCCACATCCTTGCCAAAAACTGTTATTTCAACATCCCCTCACTTTTAATCTACAGGTGTCTGTAGGTCTGAAATGAGTCTCTTGTAAGTAGCATATAGATAGGTCTTTTTTATACATTCTGTCACTTTATGTCTTTTGATTGGAGCATTTAGTTCATTTACATTCAAAATAATTATTGATAGATATGTATTTATTGCCATTTTGTTAGTTGTTTTCTCATTGTTTTTGTAGATTTTCTCTGATCCTTTCTTCTCTTTCTCTTGGTCATGTTTTGCTGGTTTTCTTTAGTGATGAATACAAGTAAGGAAAACCTTTTTTTTAATCTATTACTTTTTTTTTTTTTTTGGTTATTGTTCAATTTATACAGAACATCTTCTCCATATAGCAGTCTATATTAAGCTGATAGTCACCTAATTTTTAACTCATTCTTACTCCTCTCCCTTCCATGTTTAGGTATTTGGTGTCATACTTCACATCTTTTTACTTTCTGCTTCTCTTGACTGATCTTTACAGATATAATTCATTTTTTTTTGGCTTTTGTTCTTCCTATTTTCTTACTTTTACTTATGATTTTTGTTCTCCACTCACAGAGTTTCCCTTCCAATTTCTTGTAGGGCTGGTTTAGTGGTCATTAATTCTTTTAAATTTTGTTTGTCTGGCAAATGCTTTATCTCTCCTTCCTTTTTTAAAAAAATTTTATTTTATTTTATTACATTATGTTAGTCACCATACAGTACATCATTAGTTTTGATGTAGTGTTCCATGATTCATTGTTTTCATATAACACCCAGTGCTCCATGCAATATGTGCCCTCCTTAATAACCATCACCGGGCTAACCCATCCCCTTACTCCCTCCCCTCTAAAGACCTCAGTTTGTTTCTCAGAGTTCATAGTCTCTCATGGTTCATCTCTCCCTCCGATTCCCCCCCCCTTTCATTTTTCCCTTCCTTCTAATGTCCTCCATGCTATTCCTTATGTTCCACAGATAAGTGAAACCATATGCTAATTGACTTTCTCTGCTTGACTTATTTCACTTAGCATAATCTCCTCCAGTCTCATCCATGTTGATGTAAAAGTTGGGTATTCATCCTTTCTGATGGCTGAGTAATATTCCATTGTATATATGGACCACATCTTCTTTATCCACTCGTCTGTTGAAGGGCATCTCATCTCTTTCCACAGTTTGGCTATTGTGGACATTGCTGCTATGAACATTGGGGTGCTTATGGCCCTTCTTTTCACTACATTTGTGTCTTTGGGATAAATACCCAGGAGTGCAATCGCTGGGTCATAGGGTACCTCTATTTTTAATTTTTTGAGGCACCTCCCCACTGTTTTCCAAAGTGGCTGTACCAACTTGCATTCCCACCAACAGTGTAAGAGGGTTCCCCTTTCTCCACAACATCTCCAACATTTGTTGTTTCTTGCCTTGTCATTTTTTGCCATTCTAACCGGTGTAAGGTGGTATCTCAGTGTGGTTTTGATTTGAATTTCTCTGATGGTTAATGATGATGAACATTTTTTCATGTGTCTGTTGGCCATTTGTATGTCTTCTTTGGAGATGTGTCTGTTCATGTCTTCTGCCCATTTTTTGACTTGATTACTTGTTTTTTGGGAGTTGAGTTTGAGAAGTTCTTTATAGATCTTGGATATCAGCGCTTTGTCTGTAGTGTCATTTGCAAATATCTTCTCCCATTCTGTGGGTTGCCTCTTTGTTTTGTTACTGTTTCCTTTGCTATACAGAAGCTTTTTATCTTGATGAAGTCCCAAAAGTTCATTTTCACTTTTGTTTTACCTGCCTTTGGAGATGTATCTTGAAAGAAGTTACTGTGGTCGATGTCAAAGAGGTTACTGCCTATGTTCTCCTCTAGGATTTTGATGGATTCCTGTCTCACATTGAGGTCTTTCATCCATTTTGAGTTTATCTTTGTGTATGGTGTTAGAGAATGGTCGAGTTTCATTCTTCTGCATGTGGCTGTCCAATTTTCCCAGCACCATTTATTGAAAAGATTGTCTTTTTTCCATTGCATATTTTTCCTGCTTTGTCGAAGATTATTTGACCATAGAGTTGAGGGTCCATATCTGGGTTCTCTATTCTGTTCCATTGATCTATATGTCTTTTTTTGTGCCAGTAACATGCTGCCTTGGTGATCACTGCTTTGTAATATAGCTTGAAATTGGGCAATGTGATGCCCCCAGCTTTGGATCTCATTGATAGCATTTTTAAGTTCTGCCAGTTCACCTTTCATTTCTGCCCTTAGAGACTCTATGTTGCCATTAATCGATTTCTCCATTCTAGCTATCATCTTCATAACTGTTAGCCTGAAGTCCATTTCTGACATCTTGGTTATATCTGTATCCATTTGTAAATCTGTGGCAGAAGTCCCAGTGTCTGAGTCTTCCTATTTTAGGGGTTCCTCCTCTTAGTCATTCTGTTGAGGGGTGTTTCAGGGAATGTACAGAGTCCAAGTTATTGACCACAACCAAAGGAAGATGCACCTGTTTTATAGGGACGTTAAGGTTGTCAGCCTCTTGTTCTCTCAACCTGTCTTCTGGGGGAGGGGCCTGCCATGCTGTTACTCAGGTAACCCTGTTTGGGCAGAGTTGCCCTGCCCCCTGTGGGGGGGGGGGTCAGTGAAAACCTTTTTTGGGTGGGCTATTGTTCCCTGGCGGGTTTCCCTGGTGGCTTTCTGCATCTCTTCTGAGAGTCAGAACAGAAGAGACTTTCTAACCCTCTGCCTCAGAACAGAGAGATCGCAGTCTGTTCTTCAGTGAGCTCTCCAGCTCACACTATCTCCATTTCTGTCTGTGTTGCTATAAACTGCAGTGTCCTCAGTTGTGCGCCCCTCAGCAGCGCTCCCTGTCCTAGCCTCCAGGTCGGGGCACATCTTTGCCCTTTGTGCAAAGGGCAAACCACCAGCTGCCCTCAGTTTACACCTGCGGCCATGCAGCTCTGGGTTTCAGTGTGGGGGGCTGTCCTAAAGTTCTTTCCCTGTCTCTACTGGTCTGCAAGTCTGTGCCCCGTCCCCAGCGTGGGAGGCTTTCGCTCACCAGTGGTGCAGGATCCTGAAGTCTCCCTCCCCTTTCCATTTATCTTCCAACATCTGCCCATGGAATCAGGGCTCCCTGCTTCATACCTTGAAACCAACCACCTGCGATATTCTGTTTGTAGAGATCCAGATCTATCTTCTTACATTTCAGGCTGATTTTGTGGGTGTTCAGAGTAGTCTGGTCCAGCTCAATTCAGGGGACCAGTTGGAATAGGATCCCCTACTCCCCCACCATCTTTTTTTCTCCCCGATTTTATCTCTCCTTCTATTCTGAATGATAGCCTTGCCCGATAGAGTATTCTTGGCTGCTGATTTTTCCCTTTCAGCATGTTGAATATATTGTGCCATTCTCTTCTGGCCTGCAAAGTTTCTGCTGAAAAATAAGCCTGATAGCCTTATGAAGTGTCCTTTGCATGTAACTGTCTTCTTTTCTCTTGCCACCTTTACAATTATTTATCACTATTTTTTTTTAATTTACCATTTTAATTAGTGTGTGTCTTAGTGTGGACCTCTTTTGGAACTCTTTGCTTTCTGAATCTGGGTCTCTGTTTCCCTCCCCAGATTTGTGAAGTTTTCAGCTATTACTTCTTCAAATACATTTTCTGCGCCCCCCTCCCCTTTCTCTCTTTTCTCCTTCTTTGGTCCCTATAGTATAAATGTTATCATGCTTGATGGAGTCTTTGAGTTCTCTGAGTCTATTCTCATTATGCAGTATTTGTCTCTCACATGTTCAGCTTGCTTGTTTTCCATTACTCTATACTCCAGGTCACTGATACATTCCTCTGCTTCCTGTAGTCTTCTGTTTATTCCATCTATTGTATTTTTAACTTCATTTATTAACTTCTTCATCTTTTCTATTTTATATCTCTTTGTCAAGGCTCTTAATAATATCCTCCACTTTTTTCTGAAGTCCAGTGTGTCCTTGTATGATCATTATTTTAAATTCTCTATCAGACATATTATTTATTTCTGTTTCACTTAGATCTCCTGCTATGATTTTGTCATGTCTTTCATTTGGGACATATCTCTCTGTCTCTTCATTTTGTCTACCTCTCTGTGTCTTTCTGTGTGTTAGGAAAGTCAGTTACATCTTCTGCTCTTGAAAGTAGTGGCTTTATGAAGAAGAAGTCCTGTAGTGCCCTGCGGTGCAGTGTCCCCTGATCACCAGAACTTGGCACTTCAAGGGAGGCTCTTATGTGTGTTGCTTGCATCATGCTGTTGTGTTTGAGTCGCTTTTTCTTTCAGTCCAGATGTCTGCACTGGCTCTCTGCCTGTTGTGGGCTGTGCTTGCTCTCTGTGGTGTTAATGGGACCCAGGCAGGCTGGCTCTGAGGGGATGTGACTGCAAGAGGTCTCAAGGGTGGGGCAGTGGTGTTAGCAAAATTTGCACTGAGCTGCTAGTCATAGGCCAAGTCCCTTACAGTGTGGTGGCCAACCAGCATGGCATGTGTTTGTGTGACTCTATTCTTGAGGCAGCTGCATGGGGCATGTGTGGAGTTAACAAAACTTGCACTGAGCCCAGGGCTGAGGCCAGCAGGCTTGGACTATGTGGTTCCTCGGAAAAACGTGGACAGGGAACACTGCTAGCAAGTTAGGTAGCATGTATCAGTGCCGTGCCATCTCCCACAGGTGCCTCTGTGTTTATGCTAGATTGCAAGAGAGGAAAATGGCAACTGCCAAATCCTTTGTTGCTGGAGAAGTCCCCCATCACACTCTGAAATTAGTATAAACTGATCTCCCTCTCATTTGCCTCTCTGTTGTGCAAACAGTTACTTCTATGTTGTCTCTCTGAGAGCTGCTATCTCTTTAAGGTTGAGGACACATCTATTACTCACCCTCCTCGCTCACCCAGTGCTGAGTCAGCTGACTTTTGAAGTTCCAGGCTCCAAGTTCTGCTGGTTATACAAACTCATGGAATTCAGCCTCTCTGGTTTTCAAAGCAGATGTTATGGGGATTCACCCCACCCCCACCCCCCATGTGGGCCCCCTGGTGCTTTCCCTTCTCAGAGCTGGCTGCATCCCTTTTCCTGTGGGCAGCTCCTGACCACCATTTCTGCCCTTCTTAATCTCTCTGATGTAGCTTCTTCTCTACATTTAGTCATGGGGTTTATTCAGCCAGTCTTTGGATCACTCTCTGGTTTATTAATGGGATGAGAGTGATGTCTAGTTGTAAACATGGGATGAGGTAAGCTTAGGGTCCTCCCACTCTGCCATCTTTCCAAGCCTAAATTCCATTTATTTTTCTTTAAAAGTCACTGGAATCTCTAGTGATATTACTTCTTTTATCTCTGATATAATTTGTGTTTTCTCTCTTTTTTTTTTTAAAGATTTTTTTAAATTTATTTGACACAGAACGAGAGATAGAAAGAGCAGAAACACAAACAGGGGGAGTGGGAGAGGAGAAGCAGGCTTCCCACGGAGCAGGGAGCCCGATGTGGGGCTCGATCCCAGGACACTGGGATCATGACCTAAGCCGAAGGCAGACGCTTAACGACTGAGCCACCCAGGCACCCCTTCTCTTTTTTTTCTTAATCATTCCAACTTGGGTTTTTATCAAATTAATTGATTTTTTAGAGACTGTATTTTAATTTTATTAGCTCTCATCACTTGTCCAGTTTATTTTCTTAATTTTATGCATAGTTTGGGGTAAACTATTTTTTCCCCTAGATTTTTAATGTGAAAATGCAAATATTTAATTTTAAACCTTTTTTCTTTTTGTGTAAGCCCTTTAAAGCTATACATTTCCCTCTAACCACAGCTTCAATTATATACCATACATTTTGATATTTTGTATTTATTTTTTATTTGGTTAAAATATTTTCATTTTCTTTGTGATTCTTTTTTTGTCTAGTGGGTTGGTTTAGAAGTATGTCAATTGATTTTCAAATATTTGTGGATCATCTAGATGCCTTTTTGTTATTAATTTCTGATTTGATATTTATTGTTTTAGATGTACATATCTTGAAGTTCATTGTGACTTATTTAATAATAGTAATTGTTTTTATCTTTTTGTTTCCCATTTTTGCCTGATTATCTCCATGCTGTACAAACTTCACTGAGAGAGTATGTGTTGAAGTGTTGTATTTTTTTTTCAGTTAGTAATTGAAATGCTCTAATAACTTCTCCAGAGGTATATTTGAACACAGGTTTTATTCATCTTATTTCTGAGTGTTGCTTCTTCTAAAAAAATGCAGATATTGGACACATGTTTTGTTTATGGATTAAGCAAAAGATGATCTATTCTAGTATTCTATACCTCACTGTAATGAGAACACTGCCTCCTGCTGTCAATGCTTTGAAATTTTGTAGTGAGTGCTGAGAAAATGAGTGAAATGTGATTAAAACAGCAACATCCTGATTGAGATCTGTATTTATTGGGATGGCATTTGTATTTAGATTTGAGTCCAAGTTACAGAAATCCTAAAGTAATAATGGCTTAAAGAAAGGTTTATTTTATTTTGGGAAATTAGCGTTCTATTAATTGCATGGCATTTCACTGTATAATTTCACATTAATTTCTACACAGTGGCTTTCTTATCCAAGATCATCTCATAGCTCATGATGGAAGCTTTAATTATAACATTTAACCAAAATTAGAGTCACCAATAGAATGAAAACATGGCTGTCAACATTATTTTCTAGAATTTAAACATATGGTTTTGTTTTAGACCACTTCTCTGACCTTTATACATGTATACGCCTAACTTTATAATTTCTTTTTTTTAATGTTTTATTTATTTATTCATGAAAATCAGAGAGAGAGAGAGAGGCAGAGACAGAGGGAGAAGCAGTCTCCCCGCCTAGCAGGGAGACCCGATGTGGGACTCGATCCCAGGACCCTGGGATCATGACCTGAGCCGAAGGCAGACGCTTAATGACTGAGCCACCCAGGCGCCCCATATGCCTAACTTTACAAAAGGCCAAGAAATGTAATGATTGTACAAGTCCTGTATTCAACTGAAAATCAGAAGTTCTATTATCAAGGGAAAATGAGAGAATGGAGAATGGGAATGTCCAACAAATGTTTGCAAAGATTCAAGCTGCAAAGAAATTCTTTAGTTGGATATAATTATGATTGATACTTTTTTTCAATGACAACATTAATTTTACTACTAGGAAGTGTATCCCTTATAAACCAATTACACATAATAAACATATCTTGCATTACTTAGTTTTAAATAATATAATGCTGTATCACTTTTTCATCTTTTGGTTTTGGGTATTTAGATAGAAATCATCTGAATTATTTGCAATGTAACAATAAATCCATTATTTGGGGTTATTATAACTGGAGTATGTTCAACCAGGATGTGACCTCCAAAAAAATTGGTAATTCATTAAAAAATCCCCAATTTGTTCATGAACCTCATGTAAATAACATTTCCCTGTCCTAACCCAAAGGACTATGATTTGAGTCTATTGCCTTAAAATCCAACAACTTCACATTAGCTATATCCTTCATCAAATTATAAACTTTATGAATATAATCTTTTCACATGTTAATACTATTCAGAATAACAAAAGTCATAATGTAACAGAAACCAAAGAATGTACTATTTACAACAGATGGTTTCCACATAGACTCATTTATTTAAAAATAAAAAATCATTGAGATCTGTACTCTGTGCTAGAGAAGAAAGGGATTGGAATGCCTTTTCTCCTGGAGCTAAAAAACTCTTAAGAGAAGATATGAGCAAATAAATAATATTTCAGTTGTTAATAAATATTTTAAAGAAAAATGTCACTAAAAGAATAAAGAGTAGTAATTTAAAATAAATAAATAATAAATAAATAAATAAATAAATAAATAAAGAGTAGTAAATTTAAAAGAGTAGTATTTTAGATGTGTGCTTAGAAATGTTATCTCTGTTTGAATAAAGAATTGGATACTGGACTCGAGTTTAGACAATATATTTAAGTTAGAGAAACAGCTATCTGAGCTGTCAGGTATAGGTGTTATTCAAAATGCAGTACTGAATAATATTACCTATGAATAAATATAGATAAAAGAAGCAAAAAGCCCAATCTCTTTTGTTAATGCAGGCTATTATAATATTTAAGAGTCATGAAAAGAAAAAGAAGCAACAAATGAAACAGATGGAGTACTTTGTGAGGTAGGAGCTATAAGAGAAAATAATGTCATGAGTGAGTGTAATATAAGAAACAATAAAATTTTATTAATTCGAACTAAAATATTTAATATAAGTTCTTGCACAGTTAATTTCCTTTGTACAGAAAACGAAGGTTTGACACTAACAAAATTGAGCATTTGACTCTTGTGGAATGCTATTAAATAGCTTTATTCCCAGTCTAGGTGATTTATGAAGCAATACTTACGTAAAAATTTTAAGTTTGAAATGTGTTTAGTCATTCCAGTGGTGTGAAGATCTTTAGTAACTGCAGCATGGAGGATTTTGCACATTTTATTTCAAATCCAAAGTCCCAATGTCTTCAAAATCAGCCACACTTAGATCCATCATACAAAGCTGCGGTTTGTGGTAATGGACAAGTGGAACAAGGAGAACAATGTGACTGTGGAAGTGCAGAGGTTAGTACTAATTTGGAAGAATATATAGCAGAATTACATGAAAAATCATTAACAAATTTTTATAGTATAATGCTGCCATTTTCCCTAATACATCAAACTCATTTTATATTGTAATAAGCTGATGAGTGCACTTATATATCAGTATATGGATTTAGTGGTTTGTAGATTATCCAAACAGGTGATTTTCAAGATCATTAATTCTCTGAGTCATCCTAGGTTTTACTTTCCCCCTTGAGAGTGTTCTTCCTGAATAAAGGCATACCTCAGAGATATTGTGGGTTTGGTTCCTGGCCACCACATTAAAGCGAATATCACAATAAATTTTGGTCTCCTGGTGCATATAGAAGTTATATATTTATACTATCCTATAGTCAAGTAAGTGTGAAATAAAATTATGTCTAAAAAACAAGGTTCATATCTTAATTAAAAAATACTTTTTTTTTTTGGTAAATACACTTGCTGATACATATTTTTTCTTTCTTTTTTTTTTCCAAAAAAGTGCTAATGATCATATGAGCTTTCAACAGGTCATAATCTTGCTTTAATGCTGATGGCTGCTGACTGATCAGGCTTGTTGATTGTTGAAGGTTGGGGTGGCTGTGGCAGTTTCTAAAATAAGACAACAATGAAGTTTCCTTCATTGATTGACTCTTTCAAGAACAGTTTCTCTGTAAGCATGTGATGGTTTTTGATGATGTTTTACTCACAGTAGAATTTCTTTCAAATTGGAGTCAATCCTCTCAAACCCTGCTACTGTTTAATCAACTAAATTTATGTAATATTCTTTTTTATTATTTTTTATTAACATATAATGTATTATTTGTTTCAGGGGTACAAGTCTGTGATTCATCAGTCTTACACAAATTCACAGCGCTCACCATAGCACATACCCTCCCCAATGTCCATCACCCAGCCACCCTATCAATCCCACCCACCTCCACTCCAGCAACCCTCAGTTTGTTTCCTGAGATTAAGAGGCTCTTATGGTTTGTCTCCCTCTCTGCTTTTGTCTTGTTTCATTTTCATTTTTTCCTCCCTTCCCCTATAATCCTGTCTTGTTGCTCAAATTCCTCATATCAGTGAGATCATATGATACTTGTCTTTCTCTGTTTGACTTATTTCGCTTAGCAAAATACCCTCTAGTTCCATCCACATCATTGCAGATGGCAAGATTTCATTTTTTTTGATGGCTGCATAATATTCCATTATATATATATATACCACATTTTATTTATCCATTCATCTGTCAATGGACATCTAGGCCCTTTCCATAGTATGGCTATTGTGGACATTGCTAATCTAATCAAAGAGGCAAAGGATCTGTACTCGGAAAACTATAAAATACTCATGAAAGAAATTGAGGAAGACACAAAGAAATGGAAAAACGTTCCATGCTCATGGTTTGGAACAACAAATATTGTGAAGATGTCAATGCTATCTAGAGCAATCTACACATTCAGTGCAATCCCCATCAAAATACCATCCACGTTTTTCAAAGAAATGGAGCAAATAAAATTTGTATGGAATCAGAAAAGACCCTGAATAGCCAGAGGAATGTTGAAAAAGAAAGGCAAAGCTGGTGGCATCACAATTCTGGACTTCCAGCTCTATTACAAAGCTGTCATCATCAAGACAGTATGGTACTGGCACAAAAACAGGCACATAGATCAATGGAACAGAATAGAAAGCCCAGAAATGGACCCTCAACTCTATGGTCAACTAATCTTCAACAAAGCAGGAAAGAATGCCCAATGGAAAAAAGACAGTGTCTTCAACAAATGGTGTTGGGAAAATTGGACAGCCACATGCAGAAGAATGAAACTGGACCATTTCCTTACACCACACACAAAAATAGACTCCAAATGGTTGAAAGACCTCAATGTGAGACAGGAGTCCATCAACATCCTAAAGGAAATCACAGGCAGCAACCTCTTCGACCTCAGCCGCAGCAACTTCTTCCTAGAAACATCACCAAAGGCAAGGGAAGCAAGGGCAAAAATGAACTATTGGGACTTCATCAAGATAAAAAGTTTTTGCACAGCAAAAGAAACAGTCCACAAAACCAAAAGACAACCGACAGAATGGGAGAAGATATTTGCAAATAACATATCAGATAAAGGGCTAGTATTCAAAATCTATAAAGAACTTATGAAACTCAACACCCAAAGAACAAATGATCCAATCAAGAAACAGGCAGAAGACATGAACAGACATTTTTCCAAAGAAGACATCCAAATGGCCAATGGACACATGAAAAGTGCTCAACATCGCTCGGCATCAGAGAAATCCAAATCAAAACCTCAATGAGATACCACCTCACACCAGTCAGAATGGCTAAAATTAACAAGTCAGGAAACAACAGATGTGGGCGGGGATGTGGAGAAAGGGGAACTCTCCTACACTGTTGGTGGGAAATGCAAACCTGTGCAACTACTCTGGAAAACAGTATGGAGGTTCCTCAAAAAGTTGAAAATAGAGATACCATATGATCCAGCAACTGCACTACTGGTTATTTACACCAAAGATACAAATGTAAGGATCCCAAGGGGTACGTGCACCCCGATGTTTATAGCAGCAGTGTCCACAATAGCCAAACTGTGGAAAGAACCAAGGTGTCCATCGGCAGATTAATGGATGAAGAAGATGTGGTATATATATAAACAATGGAATATTATGCAGCCATTGAAAAGAATGAGATCTTGCCATTTGCAATGATGTGGATGGAACTGGAGGATATTATGCTGAGTGAAATAAGTCAATCAGAGAAAGACATGTATCATATTACCTCACTGATATGAGGAAGTCTTAATCTCAGGAAACAAACTGAGGGTTGCTGGAGTGGTGGGGGGTGGGAGGGATGGGGTGGCTGGGTGATAGACATTGGGGAGGGTATGTGCTATGGTGAGCGCTGTGAATTGTGCAAGACTGTTAAATCACAGATCCGTACCTCTGAAACAAATAATACATTATATGTTAAAAAAAAAAAAAGAAGAAGATAGGAGGAGGGGAAGAATGAAGGGAGAAATCAGAGGGGGAGACGAACCATGAGAGACAATGGACTCTGAGAAACAAACTGAGGGTTCTAGATGGGAGGAGGGTGGGGGGATGGGTTAGCCTGGTGATGGGTATTAAAGAGGGCGTGTATTGCATGGGCACTTGGTGTTATACACAAACAGTGAATCATGGAACACTACATCAAAAACTAATGATGTAATGTATGGTGATTAACATAACAATAAAAAATTAAAAAAAAATATTAACTAAACTTTGTTGTAAACATATGTGCTGTCATCCAGACTTTGCATTTATAGGGCACAGGCAGAATAGATTTAGCATAATTTTTAAGGGCCCTAGAATTTTTGAAGTGGTAAATGGGTATTAACTTCAACTAAAAGTGACCAACTGCGTTAACCCCCAACAAGAGAGTCAGCCTGTCCTTTGAAACTTTGAAGCCAAACATTACCTTCTCCGCCCTACCTATGAAAGTCCTAGGTGACATCTTTCAATGGAAGGGTGTTTTATCTACATTGGAAACCTATTGTTTAGTGTAGCCACCTTCATTAATTATCTTAGTCAATCTTCTAGATAACTTGTACAGCTTCTACATCAACACTTGTTACTTAACTTTGCTTTCTTATGTGGTGGATATAGCTTCTTTCTTTAAACCTCATGAACCAGCCTCTGCCAGCTTCAGGGTCTTCTGCAGCCTCCTCACCTCTCTCAACCTTCATAGAATTGAAAAGAATTAGGGCTTTGCTCTGGATGAGGCTTTGGCTTAAGGGAATGTTATGGTTGGTTTGATCTTCTATCCAGACCACTAAAACTTTCTCCACATCAGCAATAAGGCCATTTTGCTTTCTTATCACTCAGATGTCACTGAGCAGTATTTTTAATTTCCTTCAAGAACTTTTCCTTTGCATTCAAAACTTGGCTAACTTTTTGGTGTAAGGGTCCTGGCTTTTGGTCTATCTCAGCTTTCAACATACCTTCCTCATTAAGTTTAATAATTTCTAGCTTTTGACTTAAAGTGAGAAACATGAGACTCTTCCTTTAACTTGAATACTTAGAGGTCATTGTAGGGTTATTAATTGGCCTTATTTCAATGTTGTTGTGTCTTAGGGAATAAGGAGGCCTGAGAAGAGGGAGAGAGAGGAGCAACTCATCAGTGGAACAGTCAGAGCATACACAATTAAGTTTATTGTCTTATATGGGCATGGTTCATGACAATCCCCAAAATTGCAACAGTAACATCAAAAATCACTGAAAACAGATCACCATAACAAATAGAATAATGATGAAAAAGTTTGAAATACTTCAAGAATTACCAAAATGTGACACAGAGACTGTTTGAAAAATGACACTGATAGACTTGCTTAATGTAGGGTTGCCACCTTCAATTTGTACAAAATGTAATATCTGCAAAGCGCAATGAAGTGAAGCACAATAAAATAAGGTACACCCATATTTCTTCCAAACCTAAGATCTGCTGGCATTCAGGAAAATAAATATATAAAGTTTTCACAAGTCGAATAGAAAATGAGGTATATTTGTGGCTTTGACTATTTTAATACTGGTCAGTATTTAAGTAAAAAATATTTGGACCATACATAATCAATAAAAGCATGTTTTCTAACCCACAAAAGTCTTAGATAAAGCTGCTGGATTAGAGGGAGGTGGAAGAGTTGAGATAAAAGGAATGCAATAAGGGAGAGAGATCTCGAGACTTATAATGGGCATATGGATGTGAGAAAATCAAGACATGAAAGGACTTTAGTGTTCCCTACAGCAGTAGCTAAAGTCACACGTGTATACCCTCCCCAATATGAAAGTGAGCTTTTAGATACCTAGTTGGATGATTTGTTTTTAAGAAATTATTTCTCAGTACCAACTTGTCTTTTCTTGTTTGGGTCTGAATGGAAACTCTGAAAATTTCTAGTAAAAATTCACAGTTGTGTATGTTAGGTCTATTAACTATCATATAATTGAGCCAGTCCCTGTGATATAACTTTATTCTTTGGAATCCCATATAGATAGCAATAACAATGACATTGATTAGGTAGAATAGTTCTGGAAAATACTGCAAATTTAGTTTACCCTAGTAAGTATTATGCTATAATTCATATTAAAATTAGTGAAATTCATGATTTATTTTTGTGTAACTTACTGAGAATTTTGTCCAATTAACCCTATTCCAAATCCTGGGGAATTTAAAAAGTAAGTGTGTCTGTGTGTCTGTGTGTCTGTGTGTAAGCATTGTTTCTATAGCCTTCTCTTTTCTTATCTGTTGTTTTTATTAAGCATAATAATTGAATTTTTAAAAACAAAATCACTGGTCATGGATGGAATCATAGCATTAACCAAGGCATAATAAGATATAGATAAGTGATATAAAGGTGATAATTTCCATCATGTTTAGAAATATTATTCTCTAGCTCTTTGTCTTTAGAGGATTAAAGGTAAAGTAAACTTTGGACATCCTATAAAAGTTACAGACTTATTAAAACACAATAGATTCATAAGAGTTGATTAGGAATTAGTCACAATAATGAAACTGATAAATCATAGTTTCTGTTTATTTTATGTCTTGTATTTAACTATCTCTTTGTCTACCAGCACCAGAGAGCTTGATGTCTTGCCTTTGGTGGACTCCAGGGTTTCAGAAAATCCTACTACCAATATAATCAAACCTACACTAGGGATATACAGTACAGCATAGAGTAGTAACTAATAAATATCTGTTATGTAAATGAATAAGTGGCTTTACTTTTTATGTTTGCCATGTGAATTAAGCATCTATCTGTATATTATATAATATACTGTTATCATTAAAATATCTACCTAATGCAAGTAAAAGTTGGAAGATACTTCAGAGCATTTGATTTGCCTTTCAGGATTGTGATGCTAAGCCAAACTCATGCTGTAATCCTGCCACATGTACACTAAAAGCTGGCTCAATTTGTGATACTGGTATATGCTGTACAAATTGTCAAGTAAGAGCCTTCTTAAATTTTCTACATTACCTACATGAACAAAGTCATCTTCTTTGTAGTTCACATTCTGCTTTATTCAATGTCATTTACTTCATCCCATCAGTATTCAGCAAAAGGAGTAATATGTAGGCCTCCCACTGATGAATGTGATCTCCCTGAATATTGCAATGGATCATCTGCAACATGTCAAGATAACGTTTTTGTTCAGAATGGGCATCCATGTGGAGAGAATCAATGGCTCTGTCTGAATGGAAGTTGTATAAGTGGGATAAAACAATGTACAGATATATTTGGTGAAGGTATTTATTATAATTTGATTTCCCATATATGTATTTTTCTGGAAACTAAAAAAATAGATATTGATACATAACTGTGATTTAAAAAAATAATGTGATTTTTAATATAAATATTTTAAAGGATTACAGAAAGAGATAAGGAATACTGTAAGAAAAAAATCGGATAAGTTGTCTGGAATTAAAGTTATGAATTGTTTCCACAAAATAATAAATGGAAACATTCAAAGTCTATGGGATCTTCATTTGAGGAAGAAGAAAGCAGACTGAACATAAGTTACACTTCCCTCTCTCACTCCATATCCACAGTTTTCTTAGTAAATATAAAATAAATACATACGGCTATGAACATTAAAGGCCAAAGTTGGCATATGAGTACAATTTAAATCACACATGCAGATACACATGGCCAGATACATGCATTCACACCTAGGAACTACAAGGATAGCTTATGAAAATCCCAAAAAAGGGTCATGAAGATCCAGTAACTATGAAACTATTGAAAGATGATGTGCACCAAGGTTGAAAAAAAAAGGAAAACCATGGTACAAAATATACACAGAATCATTTGCTGAAGAAGATGGAGACAACAGCAATGGCAGCAGCATGTCATGTCTATATCAGAAGAAGAAAGAACAATTGACAGAGAAAATAAGCAGGATACTCATGTAAATAGCCGGGTGGGTCAACCTTTTCTCAATGGTAACAGGTAAATGCCTACTCTAATTTCTGTGTAAAAAGGTGTTGCAAAGAGATTATCCACTCCCAAAATAAACATACAATAACTACTGGTTCCAAGAAAGGCAACACAAAGATACAAGGAAAGAAACTTATATAATGGTAAAGTGCTCTCCCAAGGAACTAGGTGATTTGAACCACAAAGGAAATTTTGAAGAAAGATATCTCTACCTCTCCATCTCTCTATCTCTTTATTATCTATCATCTATCTATCTATCTATCTATCTATCTATCTATCTATCTATCATCATCATCTATCTATCATCTATCTATCTATCTATCTATCTATCTATCTATCTATCATCTATCTATCTATCTATCTATCTATCATCTATCTATCATCTATCATCTATCTATCTATCTATCATCTATCATCTATTTATCATCTATTTATCTATCTATCTATCATCATCTGTCATCTCTCTTTCTGTCTATCATCTCTCTATCATCTATCTTTACCTATCTTTTATCTATATCATCTCTATCTTTTCATCTACATCATCTACCTATCTATATCTATACATATATATAGATAAATAGAGAAAGGGAAAGAAAGAGAAAGAGAAAGGAAAAGAAATTCTTGATTTTAAAGGTATACTGGTTAAAATGTAAAAATAAGCATATTGGTTAGATAATTGGAAAGGTAGAACTTCTGCAAGGTAGAATTGCAAATTTCACCCAATGTTAAGTAGGTAGATGCCAAAAAAAAAAAAAAAAAGTATATGAAAGCACACATTTGAACTCCTATAATTTGCTTTCCAAATTTATTTGTGTAAGAATTGGTTGTGAATGATGTCCAAAAAAAGGGAGACTAAACCAGGAGATAGAAGAATTAAGCAAGAAATCATCATAGAAATTAGCAAAATTCATTTTTGACTAAGATACATATCTCTTAAAATATACATATTTTAAAATATAAAGAATAGTATGAAATGGAGTTATTAATATGTCAAAAATGTTAATCCCTAGATGAATAAAAATAGAAAAAAATAGTTTCACCAAGAAAAAAAAAACAAACCTGAAATAAAACTCAATCATTCCAATAAAATGTAGCACAAAGCAAAATTAAAAATTGGCATAAGTCAAGTATTCATTTTATAATTTAAGACAGCTACAAAAATAATAATAAAATAATGTGAAACTACAAGCTCATAAAGGAGAAAAACAAAAACAATAACAATACTTGATTAATTCCAAAGAAGACAAGAACAAAGTTTAAAAAAGGACATAAACTAGGACAATAAATTCTAAGACCGCTTATTTACCTTTAAATATTTAGTAATTACATTAAATATAAAACCTGTATTAAATATTAAGTTTAGGGAAAGGATGCAGCAAGTAGTGAGAAAATAACTGGAAAAATTAAGATATATTTTATTGATGATATTTTAAAAGGTACTAGACTATAATGAAACCAAAAACAGCTAATTGTTTAAATTATGACAGGAGAGAAAGTTTGCATATTTTAGGGGACCACTGTTAGCCAATTTTTTTCCTAGAGACATTTGGAGATTTTGAAGTTGAAGATCAGGCTTGGGTTAGGCAGAGATCTTCTATTAGAAAAAAAAAAAAAAATAGAAAAATTTAGCAGTTGAAATTTAAGGGGACTGTCAAAACCACAGAAAATTTTTTCCATGAGGCATTTTTGGAGCTCTGAAGCTGCTCAGCAATTTGGTCAATTAGGTTAAAAACATTAAAAAGGCATTATGAATTTCCCTGTAGTCACAAGATAATCAAAGACCAAATGGTAGAAGAAGCTTGCCACCAGAAAACCTTAATCTTCTAAAAGATTTCACTGCATTTTGAAGTGCCTATGTTAGGAGGCTAGGAAGCTGTTCTGAGATTCTCTAAATAGCAAGAATTTATCTCAGGCAGACTTACAGTGAAAACAAATATTGACAAGGCTATCAATCAGTAGCTTACAAGGGTCACACCGAAGATAATGAGGCAGATGTGGAATAAGACTGTACATCAGCCCTGGCCCATTTCATTGCCTGATTAGATTTCAGTGATCACTACCTCACTCAATCTGCCTAACTCAGGAAAGAGTCATTAAAAAGATAAAATAGAGAATGGAAAGTAGCAATATTTAAAGAGATAAGAACCAATACTTTTCAAAATGAAAGTTAATCCCACAAATTCAAGATGCTCTAAGAATCTTAAGAAGAATGTCTTTTTTTTTCTAAAGATTTTATTTATTTATTTGTCAGAGAGAGAGGCAGGGAAAGACAGAGAGCAAGCACAAGCGGGGGGGGAGGCAGCAGGCAGAGGGAGAAGCAGGCTCCTCGCATAGCAAGGAGCACGATGGGGGACTCGATCCCAGTACCCCGGGATCATGACCTGAGCCAAAGGCAGCTGCTTAACTGACTGAGCCACTCAGGCGTCCCAAGAAGAATGTCTTTAAAGAAAAAACACATAAAGACATCCTAGCAAAACTACTATGAAAAGATGAAAACAAAACATCTAGAGTGGAAGAAAAAGGTACAATAACTTTTAAAAAACAAGTGTGAGTCAGATTTCTTGTCAACAATTATAGAAGCCAGATGACAAAGTGAAGACACTTCTTAAGGGCTAAAAGAAAGTAACTGCCCACCCAGAATTCTGTAATGAGCAAAAATACCCTTTAAATCCTTTCAATAAATATGCTTGGTGCTCGCTTTGGCAGCACATATACTAAAATTGGAACGGTACAGAGAAGATTAGCATGACCCCTGAGCAAGGATGACGTGCAAATAAATGTGCTTGAACAAGTGTACATTCACAGGCAAAAGAATGAATTTGAACCCCTACCTCACACCAAACACAAGAATTAACTTAAAATGTATTATAGACCTAAATGTAAGAGCTAAAACTGTAAAACTTTTAGAGGAAAACATAGGCATAAATCTTAAGTGACCTTGGATTAGGCAATGTTTTCTTAGATAAGATACCCAAAGCACAGGTCATAAAAGAAAAAGGAATCATCTGGACTTCAAAAATTTAAAGAACTTTTGTTCTTCAAAGAAAATCACCAAGAAAGTAAAAAGATAGCTCAAGGAATGGAGAATATATTTGCAAACCCATATTTTTAATAATGGACATATACAGAATACATAAGAAACATTCAACTCAACAATAAAAAGACAATGTAGTTTAACAAAAAGGAAAAAAAATGAGTAGACATTTCTGAAAAAAAAAGACATAGAAATGGCAAATCACATGAAAGATGCTCAACATCATTAGTCATTAAGGGAATGCAAATTAAGACCACAACATGATACTTGTTCACATTCACTAGGATAGCCATAATTAAAAGACAATAGCAATTTTTGTGAGGATATGGCAAGATCTGAACTCATGCATTGCTAGACATAAAATGGTACAGCTGCTTTAGAAAGCAATTTGGAGGTTCCTCAAAATGTTGAACATAGCAGTTTAACCCTTGGTATATATACCTAAGAGAACTGAAAACATGTCCCCACAAAACCTTAAATACAAATGTTCATCATACCATTATTCATAATAGCCAAAATGTAGAAACAACCCAAATGTCCATCAACTGATGCATGAGTGAACAAAATGCAGAATATTATTTAGTTAATAAAAATGAAGTGATGATTTTTGCTAAATGTGAATAAATTTTGAAAACCTATGCTAAGCTAAGAAAGCCAGTCACAAAAGACCACAGATTCTGATTCCATTCATATTTAGCTTACAAAATAGGCAAATATATAAAGACATAAAGTAAATTAATAGTTGCCTGAGGCTAGGGGAGGGAGGGAGAGGATGTATGTGATTGTATGTGTTTTGTTTGACATATATACAGTTTAATATTATAACATATTGATGATCACCTTTACTGCCCCAACTTAATACTCTTGAATGCACTGCAATGCAGTATCTGCTAAAAATTAAGTGTTTGTTTGGCTGGTTGGTTGGTTGTTTTTAAACCTAAAAGTGTGAATGTTTCTCATGCTCTCAGTCATTTTTCTCTACCTGGCCAATCTTAATGCTATTTTAATTTCTCTCCCTTTATAATTATTCTAATATCTCAAAGATAAGTCATCTTAGGCTTTTGTATCTTCTTCATACATCTTGACATGGCTCTCTTCCATATAAACTTAAGAACCAAATTAAAAAATTAACTCATACATTAATTTTAGTTGAATTGATATCCATGTTATTCTGCGGATGACCTAATGAGTGTGAAGTGGTGTGGTTTTGATTTGCATTTACCTGAAGACTAATGATGAACATCTTTTCATGTGCTTATTGACCATTGTATTTCTTGTTTGGAGAGATATCTATTTACATCCTTCAGCTATTTTTTTTAATTGGGTTATCTTTTTCATTATTGAGTTGTAATAGTTCTTTATATAATCTGTATTCAGTTTATTGTTAAATTCATGTTTTGCAAATCTTTTATTTCATTGTGTAGATTATGTCATCACTTTCCTGATAGCCACCTTTGAAATGCAAAGTTTTAATTCTGATGAGGTTCAAATTATCTATTTTTGTATGTGTCTGCTTGTGATTTTGGTGTTATAAACAAGAAAGCATTGCTTAATCCAAGGTCCTGATTTACTCCCCCCCACTTTTTTTCTGGGAGTTTTATATGTTTTCCTCTTAAATTTGGGTTTAAAATCCATTTTGAGTTAATTTTGTATATGGTGTGAAAAACGGTTCCAAATTAATTCTTTAGCGTGTGGATACCCAATTGCCCCAGCATCACTGTTGAAAAGATGATTATTCCCCCATTAATTGACTTGGCATCTCTGCTGAAAAAATCACTTGATTGCAAAAGTAAAGGCTTATTTCTGGACCATCAGTTCTACTCCATTGATCTACACATGTATATGCTTATGTCAGTAGCATACTATCTTGATTACGATAGCTTTGTAGTTTAGAAATCAGGGATGTGAGGAATCCAACTTTTTTTTCTTTTAAGATTATTTTGGCTATCCTAGGTCTCTTGCATTTCTTGAATTTCAGAATCAACTTGTCAATTTCTGCAAAAAAGTCAGCTGTGGAATTTTATAGTAAATTTGTGTTGAATTTGTACATCAATTTGAGGTGTAATGTTACATCAACTATACTGTTTTCAATCCATAAACATGAGATGTCTTTCCAATATTTGTATCTTATTTAGTTAATTTTAATTAAATGTTTTATAGTTTTGTAACTATCAGTATACAAGCTCTATACTTCTTTTGTTAAATATATTTCTTTTTTTTTTTTTTTTTTTTTAAGATTTTATTTATTTGCGAGAGAGAGAATGAGAGACAGAGAGCATGAGAGGGAGGAGGGTCAGAGGGAGAAGCAGACTCCCTGCCGAGCAGGGAGCCCGATGTGGGACTCGATCCCGGGACTCCAGGATCATGACCCGAGCCGAAGGCAGTCGCTTAACCAACTGAGCCACCCAGGCGCCCCGTTAAATATATTTCTTGATATTCTTTTTGATGCTATTATAAATAGGATTTTTTCAAATTTCATTGTTCATTACTAGTGTATAGATACCAATTGATTTTGAGTATTGAACCTTTATCCTGCAACCTTGCTAAAATTCTTTATTAGTTCTAGTAAATATTTTTAGTGGATTCCCAGAATTTCTATATATCAGAAAATGTCATAGGAAATGGATATATTTTAATTTCTTAATTTATAATCTAAATGCCTTTTGTTTTTTCTTCTTGGCTATTTTTCCTGATTAGTACTTCCAGTACAATATTGAGTGTAAGTAATCAGAGCATATATTCTGACTTGTTCACTATCTTAAGGGTTGAGCATTGAGTTTTTCATTATTAAAGGTGATGTTAGCTCTGGTTTTTCATAATCCTCTTTATTAGGTTAAGGAAGTTCCACTTCTGTTACCCACTTTTTAAGTTTTTTTTAAATCAAGAGTTAAATGCTAGGTTTTCCTGTCCTCTTCTGTGTTTATTGGAATGATCATATTTTTTGTCTTTCAGTTTATTGATACAGTACCATTACACATTAATTTCCAGCCTTGCATTTTTGGAAAAAATACCGCTTGGTCATGGCGTATTATTATTATTTTTTTATATTGATGGATTGTTGGTGTATACTTGAAATTTTTTTATTGTGAAAAAATATACATGACATAAAATCATTTTTACCATTTTTAAGTGTACAATTCAGTGTCATTAAGTGTATTCACATTACTTTACAAACATCACCATCATCCATCCCCAGAAATTTTTTCAATTTTCCAAACTGAAACTCCATATCCATTAAAGTTAACTTCACTGTTGATTTTCATGTACAAATGTTTTTAAAATTTTGATCTATATTTTCTTTTGTGCCTGTGATTTTTGGCATCATATCCAAGAAATAATTGCCAAATCCAATGTCAAAAAACTTTTCCCCTATATTTTCTTCTAAGAGTTTTATAGTTTTTACCATAGTGCATAGATTAGTTGAATCACTGTGCTGTATACCTGAAACTAATGTAACACTGTGTATCAACTATACACAAATAAAAAAAGATTTTAAAGTTTTTATTTACATTCCAGTTAGTTAACATACAGAGTAATATTAGTTTTAGGTGTACAATTTAGTGATTCAACATTTACATGCAACACCCACTGCTCATCTAAACAAGTGCACTCCTTAATCTCCATCATTTTTTAAAAAGAGTTTTATAATTGTAGCTGTTACATTTATGTATCTAATCCATTCTGTGTTAATTTTAGGATATCATGTAAGTAAGCATCTAGCTTCATTCTTTTGCATGTGTATATCCAGTTTTCTTAACACCAATTGTTGAAAAGTCTTTCCTTTCCAACTGAATGGTATGGGTACCCTTATCAAAAATTATTAGACATAGATGGAAGGATTTACTTCTGGGGTCTCTATTTTATTCTATTGGTGTATGTACCTGTCTTTATGCTAGCATGCCAATATACATTGTTTTGAATACTGTAGCTATTGTGGTAAGTTTTGAAATCAGGAAGTATGAGACCTCCAAGTTTGTTCTCCATTTTCAAGGTTAGTTTTTCTATTTGAGGCCCTTGAGATTCCATACAGATTTTAGGATGGATTTTTCTATTTCTGTAGAGACGTATTGGTATTTTGATAAGATTTGCTTTGGAGCTGTAGATCACTTTGGGTGATATTGCCATCTTAATAGTTTGTCTTCCAAGCCATAACATGGGATAACTTTCCATTTTTTGGTGTGTTTTCTTTAATTTTCTTTGGCAACATTTTGTGGGTTTCATTTTACAAATTTTATTACTCTGGTTAATTTTACTTATAAGTATTTTTTCTTTTTGATACACTGATAAATAAAATTGTTTACTTAATTTCTTTTTGGAACTTTCCATTGCTAATGTATAAAAATACAATTGATTTTCATGTGTTAATTTTGTATCCTGAAACTTTGCTGAATTTATTAGTTGTATGTGTGTGTATGTGTATGCATGTAAAATCCTTAGGGTTTTCTATATGTATGAAATCATGGCAACTGTGAACAGAGATAATTTTACTTTTTCTGTTCCAATTTGGGTGCCTATTATTTCTTTTACTTGCCTCTTGCTCTAGACTAGGACTTCTACTACATTAAATAAGTGACAAAATCTTACATCCTTGTGTTGCTCCTTGTCACTAGAGGAAAAGGTTTCAATTTTTCACCATTGAGTATTACGTTGTGTTTTTTATAGATGGTCTTTATTATATTGAAGTACTTTCCTTCTACTTCTAGTTAGTTCAGTGTTTTTATCATTAAAATGTATTGAAATTTTCATATGCTTTTTTCTGCATCAATTGATATGATCATGTGTTTTCCCCCCTTTATTCTGCTATTTTGGTGTATAACATTGACTTTTTTTATATATTGAATCATCCTTGTATTGCAGGAATAAATCTCACTTGATAAATGAAGTATAATGCTTTTATTTTATTTTTTATTTTTAAAAAATTTTTTAAAAAGGTTTTATTTATTTATTTGAGAGAGAGAGAGAGCACAAGCAGGGGGAGTTGGCAGAGGGAGAGGGAAAAGCAGGATCCCTGACATGGGGCTTGATCCCAGGACCCTGGTATCATGACCTGAGCTGAAGGCAGGCACTTAACCAACTGAGCCACCCAGGACCCTGAAGTATAATGCTTCTAATATGCTTTAGAATTCAGTTTACTAGCATTTTGTTGAGGTTTCTAAAATCACTATCCATAATGGGCATTAATCTGTAGATTTTTTAAAAAGTTTTTATTTAAATTTCAGTTAGTTAACAGAGTGTAATATATTAGTTTCAGGTGTACAATATGGTGACTCAACATTTCCATGCAACAACCAGTGCTCATCACAGCAAGTGTGCTCCTTAATCCCCATCACTTATTTAACCCGTCCACCTACCCACCTCCCCTCTGGTAGTCATCAGTTTGTTTTCTATAGTTAAGAGTCTTCTTCTTTAATTTCTTTTTTTCCCCCATCCCCCATGTTCATTTGTTTTGTTTCTTAAATTCTATAGATTTTTTGAAATTTTTATGTCTATATTTGTGAGAGATATTGTTCTAATCTTTTTCATCTTTTTAGAAATGGCTTGAGTTGTTTAATAAGTCGCACTGAATGATGCAAAAGCATTCCTTACTCATATTTTTGGGAACTCTGTAACATATTGTATTAATTGTCTGAAAATTTTGCAGAATTTACCAATGAAGTCATCAGCACTCAGCCTTTTCATTGGAGGAAATTTCCTGATTAATAATTCAAATTCATCAGCTTTGTTGATCTTTTCAAAGAACAAGATTTTGGTTTCGTTAATTTTCTCTGTCACTTGTCTATTTTTTATTTTATTGTTTTCTGCTATATTCCCTATTATTTCTTTCCTTCTGTTTGTTTTATGTTTAGAATTATTTTTTTAGTATCTTAAGATGGAAACCTAGGTTGTTATTGTGAAATATTCTTTCCTATTTTAAACATTTACCGATATCAGTTTCTAAATACTGCTTTCAATGTTTCTCATAAATTTTTCTATGTCATGTTTTTATTCTTATTCATTTTAAAGTATTTTCTCATTTCCCATGAGATTTTTTTCTTTGGTTCTTTGGTTATTTAGGAGTGTGTTTTTTAATTCTCATGTTTTTTTTTTCTGAAGTCTTGCATATTTTATTGGAGAAAAAAATAGAACTTGAAACCTTCAGAAATGAACTCTTTCATATTTCCATCACCAAATAATTACCTCCTCCCTTGAAGCTACCAGGGGCCTTTCTCCTTGGATGATACCCCACTTGTCTTCTTTTCTTTAATTTAATTTTTAATTGTTATGTTAATCACCATACATTACATCATTAGTTTTTGATGTAGTCTTCCATGATTCATTGTTTGTGTATAACACCAAGTGCTCCATGCAATACATACCCTCTTTAATACCTATCGCCAGGCTAACCCATCCTCCCAGCCCCCTCTCCTCTAGAACCCTCAATTTGTTTTTCAGAGTCCATCGTCTGTCATGGTTCGTCTCCCCCTCCGATTTCTCCCCTTCATTCTTCCCCTCCTGCTATCTTCTTCTTCTTCTTTTTTTTAACAGATATTGTATTATTTGTTTCAGAAGTACAGATCTGTGATTCAACAGTCTTGCACTTTTCATGGTGCTCACCATAACACATACCCTCCCCAATGTCTATCACCCAGCCACCCCATCCCTCCCACCCCCACCACTCCAGCAACCCTCAGTTTGTTTCCTGAGATTAAGAATTCCTCATATCAGTGAGGTCATATGATACATATCTTTCTCTGATTGACTTATTTCGCTCAGCATAACACCCTCCAGTTCCATCCATGTCATTGCAAATGGGAAGATCTCATTCCTTTCGATGGCTGCATAATATTCCATTGTATATATATACCACCTCTTCTTTATCCATTCATCTGTCAATGGACATCTTGGCTCTTTCCACAGTTTGGCTATTGTGGACATTGCTGCTATAAACATCAGGGTGCACGTACCCCTTCAGATCCCTACATTTGTATCTTTGGGGTAAATAACCAGTAGTGAAATTGCTGGGTCCTGCGGTAGCTCTATTGTCAACATTTTGAGGAACCTCCATACTGTTTTCCAGAGTGGCTGCACCAGCTTGCATTCCCACGAACAGTGTAGGAGGGTTCCCCTTTCTCTGCATCCCCGCCAGCACCTGTCGTTTCCTGATTTGTTAATTTTAGCCATTCTGACTGGAGTGAGGTGATATCTCATTGAGGTTTTGATTTGGATTTCCCTAATGCCAAGCGATGTTGAGCACTTTTTCATGTGTCTATTGGCCGTTTGGATGTCTTCTTTGGAAAAATGTCTGTTCATGTCTTCTGCCCATTTCTTGATTGGATCATTTGTTCTTTGGGTGTTGAGTTTCATAAGTTCTTTATAGATTTTGGATACTAGCCCTTTATCTGATACGTCATTTGCAAATATCTTCTCCGATTCTATCGGTTGTCTTCTGGTTTTATTGACTGTTTCTTTTGCTGTACAAAAGCTTTTTATCTTGGTGAAGTCTCAATAGCATGGGGTTTTTCTATTTCTTTGTGTCTTCCTCAATTTCTTTCATGAGTATTTTATAGTTTTCTGAGTACAGATTCTTTGCCTCTTGGGTTAGATTTATTCCTAGGTATCTTATGGTTTTGGGTGCAATTGTAAATGGGATCGACTCCTTAATTTCTCTTTCTTCTGTCTTGTTGTTGGTGTATAGGAATGCCACTGATTTCTGTGCATTGATTTTCTATCCTGCCACTTTACTGAATTCCTGTATGAGTTCTAGCAGTTTTGGGGTGGAGTCTTTTGGGTTTTCCACATAAAGTATCATATCATCTGCAAAGAGTGAGAGTTTGACTTCTTCTTTGCCGATTTGGATGCCTTTGATTTCTTTTTGTTGTCTGGTTGCTGTGGCTAGGACTTCTAATACTATGTTGAATAGCAGTGGTGATAGTGGACATCGCTGCCCTGTTCCTGACCTTAGGGGGAAAGCTCTCAGTTTTTCCCCATTGAGAATGATATTCTCTGTGGGTTTTTCATAGATGGCTTTTATGATATTGAGGTATGTACCCTCTATCCCTATATTCTGAAGAATTTTGATCAAGAAAGGATGCTGTACTTTTTCAAATGCTTTTTCAGCATCTATTGAGAGGATCATATGATTCTTGTTCTTTCTTTTGTTAATGTATTATATCACGTTGATTGATTTGCAGATGTTGAACCAAACTTGCAGCCCAGGGATACATCCCACTTGGTCGTGGTGGATAATCCTTTTAATGTACTATTGGATCCTATTGGCTAGTATTTTGGTGAGAATTTTTGCATCAATGTTCATCAGGGATTATTGGTCTGTAATTCTCCTTTTTGATGGGGTCTTTGGTTTGGGGATCAAGGTAATGGTGGCCTCATAAAATGAGTTTGGAAGTTTTCCTTCCATTTCTATCTTTTGGAACAGTTTCAGAAGAATAGGTATTAATTCTTTTTTAAATGTTTGGTAGAATTCCCCTGGGAAGCCATCTGGCCCTGGGCTTTTGTTTGTTGGGAGATTTTTGATGACTGCTTCAATTTCCTTAGTGGTTATAGGTCTGTTCAGGTTTTCTATTTCTTCCTGGTTCAGTTTTGGTAGTTGATACATCTCTAGGAATGCATCCATTTCTTCCAGGTATCTAATTTGCTGGCATAGAGTTGCTCATAATATGTTCTTATAATTGTATTTCTTTATGCTGGTTGTGATCTCTCCTCTTTCATTCATGATTTTGTTGATTTGGGTCATTTCTCTTTTCTTTTTGATAAGTCTGGCCAGGGGTTTATCAATCTTGTTAATTCTTTCAAAGAACCAGCTCCTAGTTTCGTTGATCTGTTCTACTGTTCTTTGGTTTCTATTTCATTGATTTCTGCTCTGATCTTTATTATTTCTCTTCTCCTGCTGGGTTTAGGCTTTATTTGCTGTTCTCTCTCAAGCTCCTTTAGGTGTAGGGTTCAGTTGTGTATTTGAGACCTTTCTTGTTTCTTGAGAAAGGTTTGTATTGCTATATACTTTCCTCTTAGGATTGCCTTTGCTGCATCCCAAAGATTTTGAACAGTTGTGTTTTCATTTTCATTGGTTTCCATGAAATTTTTAAATTCTTCTTTAATTTCCTGGTTGACCCATTCATTCTTTAGTAGGAAGCTCTTTAGCCTCCATGTATTTGAGTTCTTTCCGACTTTCCTCTTGTGATTGAGTTCTAGTTTCAAAGCATAGTGGTCTGAAAATAGGCAGGGAATGATCCCAATCTTTTGGTACCAGTTGAGACCTGATTTGTGACCTAGGATGTGATCTATTCTGGAGAATGTTCATGGGCACTAGAGAAGAATGTGTATTCCGTTGCTTTGGGACGGAATGTTCTGAATATATGTGAAGTCCTTTTGGTCCAGTGTGTCATTTAAAGTCTTTATTTCCTTGTTGATCTTTTGCTTAGATGATCTGTCCATTTCAGTGAGGGGGGTGCTAAAGTCCCCCACTATTATTGTATTGTCGTTGATGTGTTTCTTTGCTTTTGTTATTAATTGGCTTATATAATTGGCTGCTCCCATGTTAGGGGCATAGATATTTACAATTGTTAGATCTTCTTGTTGGATGGACCCTTTAAGTAGGATATAGTGTCCTTCCTCATCTCTTATTACAGTCTTTGGTTTAAAATCTAATTTGTCTGATATAAGGATTGCCACTCCAGCTTTCCTTTGGTGTCCATTAGCATGGTAAATGGTTTTCCACCCCCTCACTTTCAATCTGGGGGTGTCTTTGGGTCTAAAATGAGTCTCTTGCAGACAGCATATTGATGGGTCTTGTTTTTTAATCCAATCTGATAGCCTGTGTCTTTTTGATTGGGGCTTTTCGCCCATTTACATTCAGGGTAACTATTGAAAGATAGGAATTTAGTGCCATTGTATTGCCTGTAAGGTGACTGTTACTGTATATTGTCTGAGTTCCTTTCTGGTCTATGTTGCTTTTAGGCTCTCTCTTTGCTTAGAGGACCCCTTTCAATATTTCTTGTAGGGCTGGTTTCATCTTTGTAAATTCCTTTAGTTTTTGTTTGTCCTAGAAGCTTTTTATCTCTCCTTCTATTTTCAATGACAGCCTAGCTGAATATAGTATTCTAGGCTGCATATTTTTCTCATTTAGTGCTCTGAAGATATCATGCCAGTCCTTTCTTGCCTGCCAGATCTCTGTGGATAGGTCTGCTGCCAATCTAATGTATCTACCATTGTAGGTTACATATCTCTTCTCCTGAGCCTTTTTCACGATTTTCTCTGTCTCTGAGACTCATAAGTTTTACTATGAGATGTCGGGGTGTTGACCTATTTTTATTGATTTTGAGAGGGGTTCTCTGTGTGTCCTGGATTTTGATGCCTGTTTCCTTCCCCAAATTAGGGAAGTTCTCTGCTCTAATTTGCTCCAATATACCTTCTGCCCCTCTCTCTCTTTCTTCTTCTTCTGAGATCACAATTATTCTAATGTTGTTTTGTCTTATGGTATCGCTTATATCTCAAATCTTCCCTCATGATCCAGTAGTTGTTTATCTCTCCTTTTCTCAGCTTCTTTATTTTCCATAATTTGTTCTTCTATATCACTAATTCTCTCTTCTATGTCATTTATCCTAGCAGTTAGTGCCCCCATTTTTTATTGCACCTCATTATTAGCCTTTTTAATTTCGACTTGGTTAGATTTTAGTTCTTTTATTTCTCCAGAAAGGTTTCTCTAATAACTTCTATGCTTTTTTCAAGCCTAGCTTGTATCTTTAAAATCATGATTCTGAACTCTAGGTCCGACATCGTAGTAATGTCCGTATTGAGTAGGTCCCTGGCAGTCGGTACTACTTCGTGTTCTTTTTGTTGAGGTGATTTTCCGTCTTGTCATTTTGTCCAGAGGAGAATAGATGAATGAGAGAACAAAATGCTAACAGGGTAACAACGTCCCCAGAAATAAACTCTAAACAATTCAGAAAAGACCTTCCAGAAAGTGGTCACTTTTCTGTTCAGAGAGTTTTTGCTATTCTTTTCTTCGATCTCCTGTTGAGTTTGTAGGTGTTCAGAATGGTTTGATCCCTATCCAGCTGAATTCCTGGGACCAGATGAAATCCAGGTCTCCTACTCCTCTGCCATCTTGCTCCGCCCCCTAATTCTCATGTTTGTACATTCACTAATATACTTTTATTATTGGTTTTTAATTGAATTCCATGCTATTCAGAGAACATAATTTCAATCCTTTTCAATTTCTTTAGACTGTCTTAACCTCACATATGCATGGAGAAGAATATGTATCTTGCTATTGTTGGATAGAGTGTTCTACAGATATCTGTTAGGTCTAGTTCTTTTGTAGTGTTCTAATTTTGTATTTTCCTTACTGATTTATTTGTTCTGTCCATTATTGAAAGTAGACAAAAATAATACCTGACAAAAATCAGGTATTTAATTTTATTACTATAGTTATAAAGATCTTTCAACTTTGGCCTACTTTTATGTCCACCATCAAAGGCCTGATTTTTGTCAGGTATTATTTTTGTCTATTTCTTCTGCCCGTTGTTATTTCATAGATTTTGGTGATTTCTTCTTAGGGAACACATTTATAACTAATATTTTCTTCACAGATTGACTCTCTTATCATTGTAAAAATTCTTTGGTTGTCTTTAGTAATAATTTTTTTTCTTATACTGCATATTTGTGATGTTGGTACAGGCACTCCAGTTTTCTTTGTGTTATTGCTCTGGGTTTTGTATTCCCTCATGATTGTGGATCACTATGCCTGGGGTGGCATTTGTGCCTCAGCCTCTCCTACCAAATTCTAAGAGGGTTTTTTCTCCTTTGCCTAGTGTGTAGGAGTTGCTCAATTAGTTTTTAGTTTTTTTGAGATGAAATTTTTACATATGGAACTGAAGATTTGGTGTGCCCGTGGAGGAGGTAAGTTCAGAATCTTCCTATATTGCCATCTTGAATTAGAACTTCTATCCCCATTAGCATTTTAAAGATGTTACCCTGTTGTCATATGGTTTCCATATTTTCTAAAGAAAATCTGTCCAATTGTGTCTCTTTTCTCTTTGAGCCTTCAGGATTTTCCCTGTTTTTTTTTTTTTTTTTTTTTTTTTTACCAGTCTTCATATCATATGTTTGGATGTATTTGTGTATGTGTGTGTGCTTAATTCTTCTTAATGTTCTGTGAATTTCTTGGAACTTGGTGTAAATTCTATATTATTATACAGATTTTCATAAAATTTCAATTTACATTTAATTATCTCTCCATAAAATTACTTCAATATATTTATTTTTGATACTTTTCTTTCTTGCATATTTATATCCTTTATAATTAATTTTCATATATATGTATAATTGTTCTCTTTCTCAACTATTTTAATATAGGTAGATATCTTTATCTTATATTTTTTTCTTGAGTGATAAAAACATTTCTAGTTAAATTTTTTTCATTTTCTTCAATCTTTGCTTTTTTGAATCCCTGCTTTCAGTCTAAAGTGCTTTTTGTATAGATACTATTATTATCCATCTTTTTTTTTTTTTTAAGTGTATGAAATGACAGACTAACCACTTTAATTAAGTCAAAAACTGATATGTATTAAGCTTTGGTTAGAGTTTAAATAAAGTTCAGTCTATCTAGTTCACTGTTGTTTCCATGGCATAACTCTTCAGGGTTTTCAACTGAGAGTTGTTTTACTGAGACTCCTTCCCTTGGCAGATATGTAACCACAACACAGAAACTGCAGAAAAATCTACACTGCTTTATGGACGTCATCTCCTTATATCTTATTTTATTTTGTTATCTAAAATTTTTTTTATTTAAAATCACATATAGTGTATTACTAGTTTCAGAAGTAGAGTTTAGTGATTCAACAGTTGTATTTAACACCCAGTGCTCATTACATCAAGTGCCCTCCTTAATGCCCATCACCCAGTTACCCTATCCCCCCACAGACCTCCCCTCCAGGAACCTTCAGTTTGTTTCCTATCATTAAGAATCCCTTATGGTTTAATCTCCTGCTCTTCACATGTTTAGAAGCAATAAAAAGCTTTGAGGGGAGAATAAACAATATGTTGAGGCCCCTTGGATCTTTAATTTTATTACTATAGTTATAAAGATCTTTCAACTTTGGCCTACTTTTATGTCCACCATCAAAGGCCTGTTTCACTAGCTAAGTATATAATTTTGACTTCTCACCCATAACCAGGTTTGCAAATGACCTCTGGGATAAAATAAACTGCTTATTTTCAGTTCACTAGAGCCTATAGGAGTTTCAGCTGAGATCCTGATGTGTCCATTGTGGATCCTCTTAGGTGTGCCATTTTTCTTCAGCACCACAAAGCAGTGGTTAAATCTTCGTATCAAAGGTTTTTGGGTTAATCTTTCAACTATAGTAGAACTAATGGAGGTTATAATAAATAAACTGCTCTTTAAGTAGGTTAGCTCTTATGAGAATTGAACACATCATGTGCATGGATAGGATAGTGAATGTAAAAATTATGACTCCCCAGGATCTTCTGGTTTGAGGAAAATATGGTGAAAAAATAAGATATTAGTTTCATAGTTTGACTTGACTTCATTTCACTTGAAATAAAAAGACATTTATGCAAAATAGGTTCTTGACCAATAAGTTAAATTTTAGTTTCTTATACACTTATAGATATCTAGACTTACTAAAAATTAACAAAATGAACTGCACACCATGGTTAAATTTAAGGTATCTTTTTGGATAGTAGACAGGAATGCTGTCAATTTTTAAATATTTCATTGAAATGATTTTGTGTGATCTTAAATCTAGGTTTGTTTTCAATTTATGTTATGATCATATTTTCTACAATGTATTTTAGACCATTTCAGAATTTCAAATATATTCATAAATTATTTTAAATTAACATAAGCTCAATATGACTAACCACACATTTTTTTTTTCAGGTGCAGAATTTGGTCCTGAAGAGTGTTATTCTCACCTTAATTCTAAGGCTGATCAATCTGGGAACTGTGGTTCAGGTCCTTCAGGATACATACAGTGTAAAACTAAGTATGCTTTAAGAAATCTATGTGAGAAACCCTATTTGTTGCTTTAAATTAGAAAATACCACCAGATAATTAAGCTTATGAGTAATCAGAATATTACTTGATTATGAAGTAAGACTATAAATTATAAATGTCTTTAATAGAATATTTTTACTGCTCTTTCTCAGATATTCACTTATCCTTTGTACCTTCCCATAGAGTGTTTAATTTATATAAGTACATTAAAAACAGTTAGACAGACTGATCATTCTTATTTTGCATTCTGTCATTTTAATTTTACAAAGGATGAGCATTCTTATAGTGATGAAATGACAATGCATGAATTTTTACTATCCAGTAAGTAAAGCACTGTGTTTAAGAACATGTGCTCTATAGCCATACATCTTTGTTTCAAATCCTAATCCCACCGCTTACCTACTTGTGTGATATGTGCTTCATTTTCTAATATGTAGAATATGAATATTAATTCCACTAACACCATTGGGTGATGCCAATGTGGAATTTAGATACTCTATTGAGAGTATTTAGAGTGGGACTGACACATAGTATGCACTATATGAAAGTTAATTATTAAATATTATAATTAATATAAATATTAGAACTAGAATGTTACTAGTTATTAGAATGTTATTATAATATTTTATTTTGATATGATTTCAAAATTGGTTTGATAGTAAAAGTAAAAATTCTGTAAAACACTTCTAGTTTGCATGAATAGTACAGATTCCCCATATACCTTTACCCAGGTTTACCAATTGTTTACATTTTGCCCATTTGCTTTATCCTTCTGTTTTTTTCCAACTTTCCTGTCCTGTCTTCAAAATGATTTCCCTAAACTATTTGAAAGAATATTGAAAACTACCCTTCTTTACCCCTAAATAAATCATGTGTCTTTCCTGAGAATAAAGATATTTTCTTACATAACTATATTGTAGCTATGAAACATGGTTAGTATTAAAACTTACTTTAATTGTCTCAGTGAAGTATTTAGAGTTATTTTGTCTTTTTCAGGAACAAACCCAGTCATACATTTGCATTTAGTCATAATGTATTTTTAAGCTTTAATCTAGAAAATTTTCTTTGTTTTAATTTTTTTCCTTTTTCATAGGTCTTTTTTTTAATGCTATGGAGTAATTGTTTTAAAAATTTCCCTCAATTTGGTTTTGATGGATATTTTTCATAATTAGATTCATATTAAGCATTTTGGCATGATTACCACTGAAGTAATGTATACCTTAGTGGAATTTTAAAGGGTACATGGCATTTTTTCTCAATCTTGGATACTTTAGGTTAAATTATATTGAGACCATGGACATACTCTTCCTCTTCAAACTTTGACCCACTAGGTTTTAAAATCCATTGATGATTTTTAACTCCATTATTGACTCTGCCTGTAAGCTAGAAATGTACTGTAGGAAGTATTCCCTTCATTATATTTGTTTGTTTACATGTTTATATATATCAGTTCAGACTCAGCAATTGCTATTTTATTCAGTAGTATAGAATACACTACTGTTATTATTTATTCTGATTCTTTTTCAAATTGTCTCAGTTTTGGCTACTGAGAGTCTCTTTTATTTGGCCACAGTGTTTTTTTCAAAAGTGTATATGACTCTGTAAGAACTTCCAAATTTTTCTAGCACAAACTGTTCTAGGCTCCTGTTATACTTTTCCTACCCCTACTCTGGATTCAGCTATTTATCCAAGTAGCCCATATACCTTTTAGTAGAGAATAATATTTAAAAAATAAATATCTGGGCACCAGGTGTGCTTATTTCCACTGTCTTTAATTACCTCTAAGCCCTCTTAGTCAATAGAGCTAAAACATACATGTACTATATGCACATATATGTATCACACAATTACTTATATGTTCATGTATATCTCTGTATTTAAAACATGAACTTAAAGTGATAATTTTATTTTGATTAAACACCACAAAGTGCATTTATAAGTTGCCTTTTCATATGTTCCAGCTCAAAATACATACAGGTTGTTTCAAAATTTCTAAAATTGTGTTCACAAATTCCATATACTGACTAAAGAAAAACTTCTAGCTATCATGACTGTATTTTCCTTTAAATCATTGATAATTTTTATATTAGCTGCTATACAGTGCTTCTCTGCTAATTGCAATATTTAGGTCATTTTAACATTGGTATCTACTGATTTATTTGCTCCTTGACTATGTCACATTTTATTTTTATGACATGTTTAGCAATTATTTTGACTCTATGTTGGATACAATGAACAATACGTAATGGAAACTTTGCATTCATTTATGCTTTCTGAAAGCTATAGAGTTTTGTTATGGAAGGGATTTAACATAGTTGGACTCATACTATAAACAATACCTCTCTGTGAGCAGCAGGTGAAATATTGTTTATTTCTTTATGCCTCTTAAGATGCTTCTGATGAACTCCCTGGAGTCTTCACTGCACATGCTCAGTTCAGTAGTCAGCCAGGATTTAGGATGAATTTTATGCACACTTTAATGTTGAGTAACTTTTAATTTCCAGTCACCTAATCGACATGAGGCCCATTTGTAGTTCTGCACTCTGATTATTCAAGCTAAGATATTGAATGTTCTGTATTGAATTAAAAAAATCCCAATCCACAATATCTCATGATTTAGTTCTCATTCTTAAGGCTCTATTGTCATATAATTCTTCCCTTTCTGGTTATATTCCATTGCCTTCTCTGTGTGTGTGTGTGTTTCAGATTAGAATTCTACCCTTACTGGAATCCACTTCAACCCACTCTTTGTAGAAATGATTTTAGATCAGGTTCTGTGTCAATGCCTTCCAGCCAAAAATCACAGGAACACACTCGTAGTTGAACAAGTTGGGTTTATTACATGTACCAATCAGTGGAATTATACTCTACGGGAAACTGCACAACATCTTGGTTCCAGAGTTTTAGAAACTTTTTATAGGATTTGGGTTTGCATTAAGTGGTTTTCAACAGGATTTTAGGAAGTGGAACTTTCTTCTGAATTGGATATTTTCAGAAAGTGAAGGTAATTCTATGATTGGGTACCTCAATAAATCTTATATATGAAGAAGGAAGACTGGAAAGAAGTTAAAGTTGTAATTGATAATGAGCAACAGTCACTCATATTAGCTGGATGGAAGGGATGTTTGATAATTTTGTTGCTTGGACAATGTTTATGTCTTGTCTCTTGGGACAATGTTTATGACATAATTTATGGAGCAGGTTTGTCTTTTTCTTGCTCCATCATGGTCACAGAGTAACTTGGCTTAAAGTTGATATTCCTAAATTGCTTATATTCAACAGTTAAGCATGATGATCTAGCTATAAGTGCAAGTCTGTTTATATCAACTCTAATGCCTTGCAATTAATACTTTCTCCTGAATGTCAAGAGCTGCTTTTCTCTTTTTCATTTTCCTTTTTTGCCCAAAAGCAGAAAAAGTCAGACCATAGAAAATTGCCCTAAGATATCTCTATTTTCATCATTGCTGAGATTTTGCTGATTAGGAAGTTATTTTTGAGAACATGGTATATAGTTGGGCTGGTGTTTGTCTCCCCTGCCACTTTTGGTGTATGTAGGACAATTTGTTGAATCCTCTGATGTATCAGTGGGTGTGTGGTAGAATTTGAAACCTCCAAAACGATTCATAAGCTAAATAAAAATTTTATGACATAACATATATTATCAATAGATGCTCACATTATCCATCAGACATAATTTTCAAGACACCCATTTTGTTATAATACTGCATATACCTTAAATAATGTAAATAATGATAACTCTACAGTATATAATTCATTTACTTTTGTTAATCTAACTTTAGCTCTTGAAATCTTAATTTTTTAAGTTTTTATTTAAACTCTAGTTAATATACAGTATATTAGTTTTAGGTATACAATTTAGTGATTCAACATTTATCTACAACAACTGGTGCTCATCACAACAAGTGCACTCCTTAATCCCCATCACCTATTGAACCCAACTCCCTCCACCCACCCCTCCTCTGGTAACCATCGTTTGTTCTCTATAGTTAAGTTCTTGGTTTTCCTCTCTCTCTATTTTTTTCTGCTATGCTCGTTTGCTTTGTTTCTTAATTTGCATATATGAGTGAAATCATGTGGTAATTGTCTTTCACTGATTGACTTATTTCACTTAGCCTAATACTCTAGCTTGATCCACATCATTGCAGATGGCAAGATTTCATTCTTTTTTATGGCTGAGTAATATTCTTTTGTATATATAGGCAAGGGGAACAAAAGCAAAATATATACACATATAATATGTTAGCCATCTGTATGAATTCTTTGGAAAAGTGTCTATTCATGTCTTCTGCCTATTTTTTAACCGGATTATTTGTTTTTTGAGTGTTGAATTGTATCAGTCCTTTATGTGTTTTGGATAGTAACCCTTTATTGGATATGTCATTTGCAAACATCTTCTCCCATTATGAAGGTTGCCTTTAAGTTTTGTTGATGGTTTCCTTTGCTGTGCAGAAGATTTTATTTTGCTGAAGTCCCCATAATTTTTTTTTTTTTTTGCTTTTGTTCCCCTTGCCTCAGCAGACATATGTAGTTAGAAGTTGCTTGCCCAGTGTCAAAGAGGTTACTGCCTATTTTCTTCTCTAGGATTTTGATATTCCTGTCTCACATTTAGGTTTTTCATCCATTTTGAATTTGTTTTTGTGTATTGTGTAAGAAAGTGGTCCAGTTTCATTCTTCTGCATGTTGCTGTCCAGTTTTCCCAATACCATTCCTTAAAGAGACTGTCTTTTTCCCATTGGACATTCCTTCCTGCTTTGTTGAAGAATAATTGACCATATAATTGTGGGTTCATTTCTGGGTTTTCTATTCTGTTCTGTTGATTTATGTATGTATTTTTGTGCCAGTACCATACTGTTTGGATTACTACAGCTTCATAATATAACTTGAAGTCCAGAATTGTGATGCCTCCAGCTTTTGCTTTTCTCTTTTAAGTTTGCTTAGGCTATTCAGGGTCTTTTGTGATTCCATACAAATTTTAGAATTGTTTGTTGTAGTTCTGTGAAAAATGCTGGTGGTATTTTGATAGGGATTGCTTTGAATGTGTAGATTGCTTTGGGTAATATAGACATTTTAACAATATTTGTTCTTCCAACCCATAAGCATGGAATGTTTTTCCGTTTCTTTGTGTCATCTTCAATTTCTTTCATCAGTGTTCTAGTTTTCAGAGTACAGGTCTTTTACCTTTTTGGTTAGGTTTATTCTTATGTATCTAATTATTTAAAGTGCAATTGTAAATGGGATTGAATCTTTATTTTCTCTTTCTGCTGCTTCATTATTTTTGTATAGAAATGTGACTTTCTGTACATTGATTTTGTATCCTGTGATTTTACTGAATTTGAGTATTAGTACTATCAGTTTTTTGGAGTCTCAGGTCTTTTCTATACAGTATCATGTCATCTGCAAATAGTGAAAGTTTTATTTCTTCCTTGCTGATTTAGATGGCTTTTCTTTGTTTCTCTTTTTCTTTCTCTCTTTCTTCCTTTATTTTTCTTCTCTTCTCTTTTCTTTTCTTCTCTTTCCTCCTCCTCCTCCTTCTTTTTTTTTTTTTTTTTTTGGCTGATTGCTGTGGCTAGACTTCCAGTACTACATTAAATAACAGTGTTGAGAGTGGGCATCCCTGTCTTGTTCCTGACTGTAGAAAAGAAAAGCTCTAAGTTTTTCCCCATTGAGAATGATATTAGCTGTGGGTTTTTCATAAATGGCCTTGATTATGTTGAGGTATGTTCCCTCTAATCCTACTTCGTTGAGGGTTTTTATCATGAATGGATGTTGTAGTTTGTTGAGTGCTTTTTTTCTGCATCTATTGAAATGATCATATGGTTCTTTTCCTTTCTTTTACTAATGTGGCGTTTTACACTGATTGCTTTCTCACTTTCTGTAAATATTTGTGTAGAATTATTTTTTCTTTATTCATTTCATAGAATTTATCACTAGAGCCATGTGGCTTTGGGCTTTTCTTTGTAATTGGGGAGCACATTTAGATTCTAGGCAAATTTAAAGTTTTCACTGGTGTTACTTCCCATCAGTCCTTCTCAGGTCCCTCTAGCACGTGCATGTAACCTCCCTGTCAGCTAGGGATGTGATATAAGGAGAGTTTATCACTACCCTTTATGGAGCTATTATTTCCAGGATCATGCCTTTAATTTCTGTCTGATCTATCACTAACCCCAATTGGGATCTCAACCTTGGGCTCACAGTACTTCTGGTTTTACATTCTTTTCCTACCTTATTTGTTACTTTTATTTGAAGTGATGATGGGTGAGGTTTTTTGTCCTCTTCACCAAATCTAGAACCACTCCTCTGACATTTAATTTAAAGGTTTTCATGGCCAGCCCTGTCCTGGTAAAATAACAGTATCAACTGATCTGGGACAGGGCATAGGAGCAGACTCAGCAAAAAAGACGACACCTCCCACTATTCTTACTTGATTTTATGGCAGCTTTTCATAAATGATTCTCACTTTTTTGTTTGTTTTGATCAGTTTTTATAGCCCTGAAATGGTTGTTTTGACAAATTTGACCAGTTTTATATTTGTTTTGGGGGTAGATGATTTAAATATATCTTCTCTCTCTCATATAGATTTATCAGCACAATGTTCTTGGTTCTGTCTAACTTACCACAAAATCTAGCACTGATCCATCATGATAAATACTGTCATTTAACTAGGAATAAAAAGGGACTTCCTCAATCTGATAAAGTTATATACATTTTGTACTTCTGCAAGCTTCCATCTACGATAAGTTCCTTTCAGTGTGAAGAACTTGGTTTATATTTTCTTTAGTTCAAGACTGCTGGTGACAAATTTTCTTAAATATTGTCGGAAAATGCCATGTTTAATTTTGAAAGATAGTTTCTCTGCATACAGAGTGGGAAGACAATTTGTTTCTTTTTTGAGTCTGTCATTCAATAATCTTCTGGTCATTGTTTTTCTTAGAAAGTCAATCTTAAATTTTATTATTGCTCTTTTTAATGCTTTCTTATATTCTCATTACTTTTATTACTTTTTCTGTATTTTACAGCAATATCCTTATGAGGTATCTTTCATGGTTTTATTTTAATATTTATTGTGTAGAATGTTTTTGAAAGGTGGGTCTCAATGTCTTGTCTATTTGGAACCCATAATTCTGAGAGTAGGTATTATGTTTGAACAATTGAAAAGAAAATCCAATGGGACTAGTAATTAGATGAACTTTACCAATTTTTAAAAATGGAATAAACTTGGAATTGCTTCTCTTTAAAAATCAAAAAAAGTGAAGGAATTATTACCAAAAAGTGATCAGGCTAACTGGGAAGTAGTTAAAATTATTAAAATATTCAGTTATTTTTAACAATGCAGGCAAGGCCTTTATACTTTTTGTTATTTTACAGTAAATTGCATGCATCTTTTTGCAAGCCTTAAATGCTTTACCTAAATCTTTTTGCTTTATAAATGATATTCTAATATTTCTTTTTATTGAAGTCTAATGATTTCATTTATTCATAAATTATAGGGATCTGATGTGTGGAAAATTAATATGTCAATATAAAAAAGAAGAAATAATTCAAATTCCAAATGCTACTGCTATTTACGCAAATATAAATGGACACATCTGTGTTGCTTTGGATTTTCCACAAGGTTTTAGAAATGGTGAAATGATGTGGGTAAAAGAAGGAACTGTTTGTGGGGTTAATAAGGTATGTGGCCTTTTGTTCAATTCCTAATATTTATTTTATTTTATCCCTAATATTTTTACTCTATTTACTCTATTTTCAAATGCATGTTTAATATTTTTCTCATAATTTAATTGCACATTTGATTTCAAAAATAAAAAAACTTTAAAAATAAGAAAAAATTTAATCTGCATTCACACACAGATTATTTTGCTATGAACATTTTATTGGCTATTTCATACTTTATTCATGGAAATTATGTATATTCACTGAATTGAGAATCATACTGTTTATTCTCTGTATTTTATTAACTTGTCTCATATTACATAGATAGTACTAATGCCATAAATTATCTTTTCCTATAATTACTTTAAAATAGCTGTTAAAATAATATACACTCATTTTTGTGATGAAAATAATAAACACACTACAGCAAATATCTTTCAAAGGCACATACCTGAGATGTAACTACTCTCCATTTTCATTAATCTTCCAACAAACCTTTATTTATATACCCATATACACAAATATAGATACTTATTATACTAACTATATTATATATATATATAATTCTTGAATTTTTATTGAAGTATAGTTGACATACAACATTACATTGCTTTCAGGTGTATAACAGTGATTTGGAAAGCCTATACATTAAGCTATGCTCACAACAAGGGTAGCTACCATTTATCACCATTCATGTTTCTCTCACTGTTCTTCACCCATTTGGCCATCTCCTCTCCACCCTGCCCTGGCAGCCATCAGTTTGTTCTCTGTATTTATGGGTCTACTTCTGCTGTTTGTTTATTCATTTATTTTGTTTTTCAGATTCCTTAAATCAGTGAAATCATACAGTATTTGTCTTTCTCTGCCTGACTTATTTCACTTAGCATAATACACTCTAGGTCCATTCATGTCACAAATGGCAAGATCTCATTCTCTTTTATGGATGACTAAAATTTTATTCTCTCTCCCTCTCTTTCTCTCTGTATACATATAATCTCACATCTTCTTTATCTATTCATTCATCCATGGATAAACACTTAGAGTTGTTTCCACATCTTGACTATTATAGATAATGCTGCAATAAACATAGGGATGCATATATCTTTTTGAATTAATGTTTTCATTTTGTTTGGGTAAATATCTAGTAGAGGAATTTCTTGATCATATGGTATTTCTATTTTTAACTTTTTGAGGAACATCCATACTTTTCCACAGTGACTGCACCAGTTTACATTCCTCTCAACAGTGCATGAGTGTTCCCTTTTCTCCACACTCTTGCTAACACTTGTTATTTCTTATTTTTTTACTAGTCTTTCTGACAGGTGTGAGATGATAACTCATTGTGGTTTTGATTTGCATTTCCCTGATGATTAGTGATGTTGAGCATCTTTTCATGTGTCTCCTGGCCATCTGTACAGACTCTTAAATACAGAGAACAAACTGGGTGGCCGTTCCCAGAGGAGAGGTGGTTTGGGGGATGTGTGAAATAGATAAAGTGGATGAAGAGATACAGACTTCCAGTTATAAAATAAATGTCATGGAGATAAAAAGTACAGCATGGGGTAGGGGGTGCCTGAATGGCTCAGGCTGTTGAACGTCTGACTCTTAGTTTCAGCTCAGGTCATGATCTCATGGGTGGTGAGATGGAGCCTCACATTGGGCTCTGTGCTCAGCAGGGAATCTGCTTGAAGATTCTCTCCCTTTGCCGCTCCCCCAACTCATGCACCCACTCCTGCTCTCTCTCATTCAAATAAATAAATCTTTTTAAAGAATACCATAGAGAATATATTTAATAATACTGTAATAACAATATATGGTGATAGATGGTTTTATACTTATTATGGTGAGCACTGAATAATATTTAGAACTGTCAAAGCACTATGCTGTACACCTGAAACTAATAAAACATTGTATGTTAATTATGCTTCAATAAAGATATATATGAATTATTTTATCTGATAATCATGGAAATATTTGCCATACATATTAAAGTCCTATTACAATCTATCTTTACTAATGTTTATTTTAAAAACTTAGGATGTAAAAAAGTATCCAAAAATTGTCACCCCAAATTCTCATAAAAAACTCATTTTTAAAACTTTGTAATAAGCTTTAATTTTGTGAAATTTATTTCAAAAATATTTCCCAAATTATTGCCTAAAGTGTCTTGAATTTTTAACTCCCCATTATTTCTAAACAGTCAAACATATGCTATATGAATTAGGAATTGCACAAGAAACAAGACCCACTAAGAATGGCTTAAACAGTTGATGGTTTATTCTTTCCCATCATGTTAAAAAATGCGGAGGTTGTTTATCCAGAGAAGTTAAGGGGTTCCAAGTCACCAATGATCTAGATTCAGTCTAATTTTCAGCTATAGATCCTGTACAGTAATACTCTCCTTGGTGCTTGAAGATGATTGATGGAACTCCAGCTATCTCCACATTTTAAGAAGGATTTTTTGAAAGAGCTAAAGGGAAAAAAGGATGCATGCCATTTTTATTCACCACAGTTAGTGAACAAGATGAGGGATATCTGGTAGTCACTACTCTGCTATAGTATTCATGACCAAGGTGATGCTTTATCAAATAAGACATCTATGTCAGCAGACTTAAACCACTCTACTGTTCATCATTAAAGAAGCAATGCATATAATGTTGGAAAAGTTTCTGTTTCTGTAGGGAGATACAGGTGCTGGGTAGAGATTATGGGAGGCATTATCCAAATGGTAGCTGCAAAACTTTGGCTTCATATATATCATATATTTCTATTAGCAAAAGATAAACAAGCCAGCTCCATGTGAGTGTTCTAATAATTTTTTTGGTATTCTGAAAATTAGAGCATCATTGTTTTTTAAATCATATATAAATGTTCATTTGGATTTTAATGAATTCATTGTCACAAGAAATTTTGTAATTCTTTCTGTTTTTAAAGAAATAGTGGAAGATACTGAGTCCTAAACATATTGTTTCAATTCTCAGACATTAGTGGCTAAGTATGAAAAATAGTAAATGTTATTAACCTACTTGTACACAGTTAATTTCAAAAGGCATATAACAAGGATATGCCAAGATCTGTATTTAAAAGTCTTGATCTTGAAATTCAAATAGAAATGGTAAGCCCAAAATCTGATATGAAAATGTTCTGTCAAAAAAAATAAGCACAGAGATGCATGGATGGCTCAGTCCCATTAAGCATCTGCCTTTGGCTCAGTTCATGATCCTGGGGTCCTGAGATTGGACTCCCTGCTCAGTGGAGTGTCTTCTCCTCCTTCTTCTTCTGTCCCTCTCCCACTCCTGCTCTCTCTCTCTCAGTCTCAAATAAATAAAATCTTTTAAAAAAGAAATAAGCACAGATACTCATTGCATTAGTTGAGGACAATCAGGGTAGAAAATATCAACACTTGATTCTGAGGGAGAAACTGAAGGAGTCATAAAATAATACGGTGGAAACAAATTCCTGACAATTGCCATCATTTTTACTATTAAACATCCTTACTATGGCTGGCCACAATGGGAGACAGGAATGACAGCACTGAAAATAGAAATGATGATAATTATGAGTACTCCAAAACTTTGGTTTTATTTGTTTTTCCTTGAGTAAAAATGTAGAAGATTAAGGTATGAAAAAAATTTCTACAATGTGTGCAGGGTAATTTTTATTTGCCTGTTCTTTCAGAATGGAAAACAGGAATTGGTTTCAAGTTGCTAAAACATAAACTATTTGCATGCTCACATAAAAGATTAAAGCCCTGAAGATATACACAGATCAATATATCACACTACTGATGGTAATGAAACAGATTGTTGGAAGTCACCTGGCTGGGCCTGGAAAATCACACTGACTGTGCTAAATAAAACTCCAGGCATAATCAATTTTAATGGCCAAAATTGTATAACATTTAAAATGGTGTTCTTTTAGGATGCCCTTTTCTTATTTTCAAATAGGTTTTTTATTATAAGAAGTGAATTTCAATTTTTTTTTCAAAACCTTTCTGTCTGGATTGATTTGACTTATCTGGCATTTTATTTACATTTAACCACTTTATAGTGTGTATTAAATAAATATTCTGCTTTTCCCCCACCCTTTCAACTGTGGAAAATAATTCAATTTGTTTAGACTGTATATTTCCCATATATTAACAAACAGTATATTATCTTTTAGGATGCCATTGGCTGCTGTGAATAGCAGTACATACTGTTCTCACAATATGAATTTAGTGATTGTATCTCCTATCTTAGTTTTTTTTTTTAATTTTTTTATTGTTATGTTAATCCCCATACATTACATCATTAGTTTTAGATATAGTGTTCCATGATTCATTGTTTGTGCATAACACCCAGTGCTCCATGCAGAACGTGCCCTCCCCAATACCCATCACCAGGCTAACCCATCCTCCCACCCCCCTCCCCTCTAGAACCCTCAGTTTGTTTTTCAGAGTCCATCGTCTCTCATGGTTCATCTACCCCTCCGATTTCCCCCCCCTTCATTCTTCCCCTCCTGCTACATTCTTCTTCTTCTTTTTTTTTCTTTCTTAACATATATTGCATTATTTGTTTCAGAGGTACAGATCTGAGATTCAACACTCTTGCAATTCACAGTGCTCACCATAGCACATACCCTCCCCAGGGTCCATCACCCAGTCACCCCATCCCTCCCACCCCACCCCCCACTCCAGCAACCCTCAGATTGTTTCCTGAGATTAAGAATTCCTCATATCAGTGAGGTCATATGATACATGTCTTTATCTGACTGACTTATTTCGCTCAGCATGATACCCTCCAGTTCCATCCATGTCATTGCAAATGGCAAAATTTCATTCTTTTAGATGCCTGCATAATATTCCATTGTATATCTGTACCACATCTTCTTTATCCATTCATCTGTCAATGGACATCTTAGCTCTTACCACAGTTTGGCTATTGTGGACATTGCTGCTATAAACATCGGGGTGCATATACCCCTTCGGATCCCTACATTTGTATCTTTGGGGTAAATACCCGGTAGTGCAATTGCTGGGTTGTATGGTAGCTCTATTTTCAACTTTTTGAGGAACCTCCATACTGTTTTCCAGAGTGGTTGCACCAGCTTGCATTCCCACCAACAGTGCAGGAGGGTTCCCCTTTCTCTGCATCCCGCCCACATCTGTCATTTCCTGACTTGTTAATTTTAGGCATTCTGACTGGAGTGAGGTGATATCTCATTGAGGTTTTGATTTGGATTTCCCTGATGCCAAGCGATGTCGAGCACTTTTTTATGTGTCTGTTGGCCATTTGGATGTCTTCTTTGGAAAAATGTCTGTTCATGTCTTCTGCCCATTTCTTGATTGGATCATTTGTTCTTTGGGTGTTGAGTTTCATAAGTTCTTTATAGATTTTGGATACTAGCCCTTTATCTGATATGTCATTTGCAAATATCTTCTCCCATTCTGTCGATTATCTTCTGGTTTTGTTGACTGTTTCTTTTGCTGTGCAAAAGCTTTTTATCTTGATGAAGTCCCAATAGTTCATTTTTGCCCTTGCTTCTCTTGCCTTTGGTGATATTTTTAGGAAGAAATTGCTGTGGCTCAGGTCGAAGAGGTTCCTGCCTATGTTTTCCTTTAGAATTTTGATGGACTCCTGTCTCACATTTAGGTCTTTCAACGATTTTGGGTCTATTTTTATGTGTGGTGTAAAGAAATGGTCCAGTTTCATTCGTCTGCATGTGGCTGTCCAATTTTCCCAACACCATTTGTTGAAGAGACTGTCTTTTTTCCATTGGACATTCTTTCCTGCTTTGTCAAAGATTAGTTGACCATAGAGTTGAGGGTCCATTTCTGGGCTCTCTATTCTGTTCCATTGATCTATGTGTCTGTTTTTGTGCCAGTACCATACTGTCTTGATGATGACAGCTTTGTAGTAGAGCTGGAAGTCCGGAATTGTGATGCCGCCAGCTTTGCTTTTCTTTTTCAACATTCCTCTGGCTATGCGGGGTCTTTTCTGGTTCCATACAAATTTTAGGATTATTTGTTCCATTTCTTTGAAGAAAGTGGATGGTATTTTGATGGGGATTGCATTGAATGTGTAGATTGCTCTAGGTAGGATTGACATCTTCACAATATTTGTTCTTCCAATCCATGAGCATGGAACGTTTTTCCATTTCTTTGTGTCTTCCTCAATTTCTTTCATGAGTATTTTATAGTTTTCTGAGTACAGATCCTTTGCCTCTTTGGTTAGATTTATTCCTAGGTATCTTATGGTTTTGGGTGCAATTGTAAATGGGATCGACTCCTTAATTTCTCTTTCTTCTGACTTGTTGTTGGTGTATAGGAATGCCACTGACTTCTGTGCATTGATTTTATATCCTGCCACTTGACTGAATTCCTGTATGAGTTCTAGCAGTTTTGGGGTGGAGTCTTTGGGATTTTCCACATAAAGTATCATATCATCTGCAAAGAGTGAGAGTTTGACTTCTTCTTTGCCAATTTGGATGCCTTTGATTTCTTTTTGTTGTCTGATTGCTGTGGCTAGGACTTCCAATACTATGTTGAATAGCAGTGGTGATAGTGGACATCCCTGCCGCGTTCCTGACCTTAGGGGGAAAGCTCTCAGTTTTTCCCCATTGAGAATGATATTCGCTGTAGGTTTTTCATAGATGGCTTTTATGATATTGAGGTATGTACCCTCTATCCCTATACTCTGAAGAGTTTTGATCAAGAAAGGATGCTGTACTTTGTCAAATGCTTTTTCTGCATCTATTGAGAGGATCATATGATTCTTGTTCTTTCTTTTGTTAATGTATTGTATCACGTTGATTGATTTGCGGATGTTGAACCAACCTTGCAGCCCAGGGATAAATCCCACTTGGTCGTGGTGAATAATCCTTTTAATGTACTGTTGGATCCTATTGGCTAGTATTTTGGTGAGAATTTTTGCATCCATGTTCATCAGGGATATTGGTCTGTAATTCTCCTTTTTGATGGGGTCTTTGTCTGGTTTTGGGATCAAGGTAATGCTGGCCTCATAAAATGAGTTTGGAAGTTTTCCTTCCATTTCTATTTTTTGGAACAGTTTCAGAAGGATAGGTATTAATTCTTCTTGAAATGTTTGGTAGAATTCCCCTGGGAAGCCATCTGGCCCTGGGCTTTTGTGTTTTGGGAGATTTTTGATGACTGCTTCTATTTCCTTAGTGGTTATAGGTCTGTTCAGGTTTTCTATTTCTTCCTGGTTCAGTTTTGGTAGTTGATACATCTCTAGGAATGCATCCATTACTTCCAGGTTATCTAATTTGCTGGCATAGAGTTGCTCATAATATGTTCTTATAATTGTTTGTATTTCTTTGGTGTTGGTTGTGATTTCTCCTCTTTCATTCATGATTTTGTTGATTTGGGTCATTTCTCTTTTCTTTTTGATAAGTCTGGCCAGGGGCTTATCAATCTTGTTAATTCTTTCAAAGAACCAGCTCCTAGTTTCGTTGATCTGTTCTACTGTTCTTTGGTTTCTATTTCATTGATTTCTGCTCTGATCTTTATTATTTCTCTTCTCCTGCTGGGTTTAGGCTTTATTTGCTGTTCTCTCTCAAGCTCCTTTAGGTGTAGGGTTCAGTTGTGTATTTGAGACCTTTCTTGTTTCTTGAGAAAGGCTTGTATTGCTATATACTTTCCTCTTAGGACTGCCTTTGCTGCATCCCAAAGATTTTGAACAGTTGTGTTTTCATTTTCATTGGTTTCCATGATTTTTTTAAATTCTTCTTTAATTTCCTGGTTGACCCATTCATTCTTTAGTAGGATGCTCTTTAGCCTCCATGTATTTGAGTTCTTTCCAACTTTCCTCTTGTGATTGAGTTCTAGTTTCAAAGCATTGTGGTCTGAAAATATGCAGGGAATAATCCCAATCTTTTGGTACCAGTTGAGATCTGATTTGTGACCTAGGATGTGATCGATTCTGGAGAATGTTCCATGGGCACTGGAGAAGAATGTGTATTCTGTTGCTTTGGGATGGAATGTTCTGAATATGTCTGTGAAGTCCATGTGGTCCAGTGTGTCATTTAAAGTCTTTATTTCCTTGTTGATCTTTTGCTTAGATGATCTGTCCATTTCAGTGAGGGGGGTGTTAAAGTCCCCCACTATTATTGTATTGTTGTCGATGTGTTTCTTTGCTTTTGTTATTAATTGGCTTATATAATTGGCTGCTCCCATGTTAGGGGCATAGATATTTACAATTGTTAGATCTTCCTTTGGATAGACCCTTTAAGTAGGATATAGTGTCCTTCCTCATGTCTTATTACAGTTTTTGGTTTAAAATCTAATTTGTCTGATATAAGGATTGCCACCCCAGCTTTCTTTTGGTGTCCATTAGCATGGTAAATGGTTTTCCACCCCCTCACTTTCAATCTGGAGGTGTCTCTGGGTTTAAAATGAGTCTCTTGCAGACAGCATATTGATGGGTCTTGTTTTTTAATCCAATGTGATAGCCTATGTCTTTTTGATTGGGGCATTTAGCCCATTTACATTCAGGGTAACTATTGAAAGATATGAATTTAGTGCCATTGTATTGCCTGTAAGGTGACTGTTACTGTATATTGTCTGAGTTCCTTTCTGGTCTATGTTGCTTTTAGGCTCTCTCTTTGCTTAGAGGACCCCTTTCAATATTTCTTGTAGGGCTGGTTTCGTGTTTGCAAATTTCTTTAGTTTTTGTTTGTCCTGGAAGCTTTTTATCTCTCCTTGCATTTTCAATGATAGCCTAGCTAGATATAGTATTCTTGGCTGCATATTTTTCTCATTTAGTGCTCCTAATATATCATGCCAGTCCTTTCTGGCCTGCCAGGTCTCTGTGTATAGGCCTGTTGCCAGTCTAATGTTTCTACCATTGTAGGTTACATATCTCTTCTCCTGAGCTGCTTTCAGGATTTTCTCTTTGTCTCTGAGACTCGTAAGTTTTACTATTAGATGTCAGGCTGTTGACATATTTTTATTGCTTTTGAGAGGGTTCTCTGTGCCTCCTGAGTTTTGATGCCTGTTTCCTTCCCCAAATTAGGGAAGTTCTCTGCTATAATTTGCACCAATATACCTTCTGCCCCTCTCTCTCTTTCTTCTTCTTCTGGGATCCCAATTATTCTAATGTTGTTTTGTCTTATGGTATCACTGCTCTCTCGAATTCTGCCCTCATGATCCAGTAGTTGTTTATCTCTCTTTTTCTCAGCTTATTTTCCATCATTTGGTCTTCTATCTCACTGATTCTCTCTTCTGCCTCATTTATCGTAGCAGTTAGTGCCCCCATATTTGATTGCACCTCATTAATAGCCTTTTTGATTTCGATTTGGTTAGATTTTAGTTCTTTTATTTCTCCATAAAGTGTTTCTCTAATAACTTCCATGCTTTTTTCAAGCCCAGCTAGTATCTTTAAAATCATGATTCTGAACTCTAGATCTGACATCATAATAATGTCTGTATTGATTAGGTCCCTGGCAGTTGGTACTACCTCTTGTTCTTTTTGTTGAGGTGATTTTTTCCATCTTGTCATTTTGTCCAGAGGACAATAGATTAATGAGAGAACAAAATGTTAACAAGGTAAAACGTCCTCAGAAAATATACTCTAAACGAATCAGAAAAGACCTGAAATTGGGGGAAAAGAAAGAGAAAGAAAGAAAAAAGGAAAAGAAAAGAAAAAGAAAAAGATAAAAACAAACAAAAACAGAACAAAACAACAAAAGAAAGAGAATATGATCAAATATGATCAGGCTGGTGCATAGATCAGTGCCACACACTAGATATTGGGTGTATTTTGGTCTGTAAGAAGGACGTGCCTCCCAAAATTTTAAAGAAAGAAAAGTTTATGTATGTACAAAAATAAGGGTTAATACAATGAAGGGATGGAATAAGACTGTAAAGATGAAAATTATAAAAGATTTTATAAAAGGATTTGTTAAGAAGTTGGTTGAAAAAAGAAAGAAGAGGATTTAAAAAAAGAAAGAAAAAAAAAGGGAGAGCATGTGATTAAGCAGGAGACTAGAACAAAGCCATACACTAGAGATTTAGAGTATATTTTGATCTGTTAGAAGGAACTGTATCTCAAAATTTTAAAGAGAGAACAACTTATATATATATGCCAAAAATAAGGGTAACTACTATGAAGGGATAGAATATGACTCTAAAAATGAAAAATAAAAATGTTTTTTAAAAAGAATTGATAAAATGTTGGTTGAAAAAGGGAAAAAGAAAAATTCAAAAAAAAGTTTAAAAAAAATTAACTTTGAAAGACTAAAGAATAATGGTAAAAAAGCCATGAATTCTATGTGCAGTATTCCCCTAGGGCTGGAGTTCTGCCATTCTCATTGATCAGTAAACTTGGCCTTGGCTGGCTGTTGTCGCTGATCTTCTGGGGGAGGCGCCTGTTGCCATGGTTCTGAAACGTCTTTGCCGGAGGCAGAATTGCCCCTCCCTTGCCTGGTCTGGACTAAGTAATCTGCTCAGGTTTGCTCTCAGGAGCTTTTGTTCCCTGCAAGCTTTATGTACAGCTTTGGAGGAGAAGAGTGAAAACGGCAGCCTCCCAATCTTCGCCCCAGAGGAGCCGAGAACTCAGGGCCCCACTCCTCAGTGAGCCCCCAGAGAAAACCAGTCAATCACTCCCATCTTCCCGGTCTCCATGCTCACCCAGCCTGTGACTGAGCATTTCTATCTCTGGCGCACAACCCCGTGTGGAGTCTCCAAACCCAGCAGATCCCTGCAGTGCTCCCGCACCGCTCCTCCCGGGGGAGGAAGGGGAGTCTCCCCCGATCTGCCACTTGTTGGGTCCCTGCTGGAAGATCAGGGGCCCGACTGTGCCTCGGATCTCGGTTTATGGCAACCCTGAGCTGAGAGCCCACTCCTTGACTCCGTCTCTGCAGTCGGCTTCCCTGCTCTGATACCTGGGGGCTCTGCTGCACTCAGGCACCTCCAATCTTTCTGTGACCCCAAGGGTCCTGAGACCACACTGTCCCACGAGGGTTCCACCCCCCACTTAGCCACTGGAGTGACGTCCCTCAGCGGAGCAGACTTCTAAAAGTTCTGATTTTGTGCTCCACTGCTCTATCACTTGCCAGAAGCTGCCGTTGGAGGCTCCCTCCCCCACCGTCTATCCTCCTGAATATCACCTCAGATTCACTTCTCTGCATGTCCTACCTTCCAGAAAGTGGTCGCTTTTCTGTTCAGAGAGTTTTTGGTATTCTTTTCTTTGATCTCCTGTTGAGTTTGTAGGTGTTCAGAATGGTTTGATCCCTGGGTGGCTCAGTCCGTTAAACGTCTGCCTTCAGCTCAGGTCATGATCCCAGGGTCTGGGGTCAAGTCCCACATCGGGCTCCCTGCTCAGTAGGGAGCCTGCCTCTCCCTCTGCCTGCTGCTCCCCCTGCTGTGCTCACTCTCTCTCTAAAAAATAAAGTCTTTTAAAAAAATTATAATTCTAAGAGGTAAGTACTGCTATTAGAGGAAGCTAAAACTTCAGGAGGTTATTTATGTGCTCCAAAACACACAGCTGACAATTAAATGAAATGTGACTAGGACCCAGATCCATCTGCTTCCAAAGCCTTGCTGTTAACTACCACACCAATATTTCCCAAACCTGCTTGATCCTTAAGAATCACCTGAAGCTCTACTCACAAAAACAGATTCCCAGGCACCATCTCAGACTTAAGGAATCAAAATCTCCAGAGGTTATAATTTTGTTTTTCTTTTTCAAGATTGCTTTCATTATTTGGGGTCTTTTATGGTTCCATAAAAATTTTAGTATTATTCTAGTTCTGTGAAAAATGCCATTGGTATTTATTTACTTAAGAGAGAGAGAAAGAGAGAGAGAGAAAGAGAGTGTGAGCAGGGAGGAGTTAAAGGAAGAAGAAGAAAGACTCTTAAGCAGGCTCCATACTCAGTGTAGAGCTTGACCTGGGGCTCAATCTCATGACCTGAAATCATGACCTGAGCCAAAATCAAGAGTTGGTCACTTAGCCAACTGGGCCACCTAGGCACCCCAAATGCTGTTAGTATTTTGATAGGGATTGTGTTAAATCTGTAGATTGCTTTAGAGAGTATGGACATTTTAAGTATATTTGTTTTTCCAGTTTATGAACATAGAATATCTTTCTATTTGTGTCATCTTCAATTTCTTTAATCAGTGTTTTATAGTTTTCAGAATACAAATCTTTAATCTTCTTGGTTAAGTTTATAACAAGGTATTCTATTATTTCTGATGTAATTGTAAATGCATTGTTTTCTTAATTTCCCTATTACTTCATTATTAGTGTATAGAAATGCAATGGATTTCTGTATATTAATTTTGTATCCTGTGACCTTACTGAATTGATTTATCAGTTCTAGTAGTTTTTTGGTGGATTCTTTATAATTTTCTATATATAATATGTCATCTGAAGATAGTAAAAGTTCTACTTCTTCATTACTAATTTTATTTCTTTTTGTTGTCTGCTATGGCTAGAACTTCTAGTACTATGTTGAATAAAAGTAGTGAGATTGGATATTTTTGTCTTGCTTAAGTCTTAGGGGGAAAGCTGTCAGTTTTTCCCCATTGAGGATGATGTTAGCTGTGGGTTTTTGATGTATGGACTTTGTTATGCTGAGGTATGTTTCCTCTAAACCTACTTTGCTGAGGGTTTTTATTATGAATGGATTTTACACTTTGTCAAATGCTTTTCTACAGCTATTAAAATGATCATATGATTTTTATCCTTTTTTTTATTGATGTGATGCATCACATTGACTGAGTTGTGAATATTGAACTACTCTTGCTTCCTGGGAATAAATCCCACTTGATTATGGTGAATGATTTCTTAAAATATGTTGTTAGATTCAGTTTGCTAACATTTTGTTGAGGAATTTTTTTGTTTGTTGAGGATTTTTGCAGCTATGTTCATCAGAGATATTGACCTGTAATTCTCATTCTTTCTCTCTCCTTCTCTCTCTCTCTCTCTCTCTTTTTTTTTTTTTTGTAGTGTTTTTATATGGTTTGGTTATCAGGGTAATGCTGGCCTCATAGAATGAATTTGAAAGTTTCCTTCCTCTTCTATTTTTTTTGGAGTAGTTTGAGAAGAATAAGTATTAACTCTTCTTTAAATGTTTGGTAGAATTCCTCTGTGAAGTTGTCTAGTCCTGAACATTTTGTTTTAAAGATTTTATTTATTTATTTGAGACAGAGTGAGAGAGAAAGTGAGTGGGGGGAGGGGCAGAGGAAAAGGGAGAAGCAGACTCCCTGCTGAGCAGGGAGACCAACATGGGGCTCAATCCCAGACCCCCAAGATCATGACCTGAGCCAAAGGCAAGCACTTAACCAAAGGAGTCACCCAGGTGCCCCTGGTCCTAAACTTATTTGTTGGGAGTTTTTTTTTTTTTATTACTGATTTCATTGGTTTTCCATCTGTTAAAATATTCTATTTCTTCTTGATTCAGTTTTGGGAAATCATGTTTCTGGGAATTTATCCATTTCTTCTACGTTGTCCAATTTGTTGGCAATAATTTTTCATAATATTGTCATAAACATTTGAATTTCTGTGATGTCAGTTATTTCTCCTCTTTAATTTCTGATTTTGTTTGAGTCCTCATTTTTTTTCTGAGTCTGGATAAAGTTTTATCAGTTTTGTTGATATTTCCAAAGAATCAGCTCCTGGTTTCACTGATCTGTTCTATTGTTCTCTTAGTTCCTATTTCATTTTTTTTTTTTCTGCTCTAATCTTTATTGTTTTCTTCCTTCTACAGGGTTGGAGTTTTGTTTGTTTTCTTTTTTTAGCTCCTTTAGGTGTAAGGTTAGGTTGTTTATTTGATATTTTTCTTGCTTCTTGAGGTAGGCCTGTATTTTTACAGACTTTCCTCTTAGAACAGCTTATGCTGAATCCCAAAGATTTTGGACCATTGTGTTTTCATTTTCATATGTCTTTATGTATTTTTTAAATTTCCTTCTTGATTTCTTAGTTGACCCATTCGTTGTTAAGTAGCATGTTATTTAATCTCCGTTTATTTGTGTTCTTTCCAGATTTTTCTTGTGGTTGATTTCTGGTTTCCTAACATTGTAGTCAGAAGAGTTGAAAGATGAATGATATGACTTTGATCTTTTTGAATTTGTTGAGATTTGTTATGTTCTAATACATAATATATCCTGGGCAATGTTTTAATTGCACTTGAAAAGAACATGTATTCTATTTTTTAGGATGGAATGTTCTGAATATATCTGTTAGATCCATCTGATCAAATGTGCCATTCAAAACCACTGTTTCCTTGATTTTCTGTTTGGATCCATTGGTGTAAATGAAGTGTTACAGTCTCTTACTATTATTGTATTACTATTGATTACTTCCTTTGTGTTTGTTATTAGCTGATTTATGTATTTGAATGCTCCCATGTTGGTTGCATACATATTTAGAATTGTTACATCTTCTTGTTGGATTCTTCCCTTTATGATTATATTGTGTCCTTTTTTGTGTCTTATTATACTCTTTGTTTTAGAATTTTATTTTTTCTAATATAAGTATTGTTACCGTGGCTTTCTTTTCACTTCCATTTTCATAATAATTGCTTTTCTTTCTTCTCACTTTCGATCTGCATGTGTCTTTAGGTCTGAAATGAGTCTTTTTTAGGCAGCATATAGAAGGGTCTTGCTTTTTTATCCATTCTGTCACTCTACATCTTTTTGAAAAAATTTATTTGAGAGTGTGTGTGTTAATGGGGGGGAGGAGGAGAGGAAGAGAATCTTCAAGCAGACTTCTTGCTGAGCAAAGAGCCTGACATGGGGCCCTATCCCAACCCCAAGACCATGACCTCAGCCAAAATTGAGTTGCATGCTCAACTGACTGAGCCACCCATCCCTGTATCTTTTGATTGGAGCATTTAGTCCATTTACATTCAAAATAATTATTGATAGCTATGTACTTATTACCATTCTGTTACTTGTTTAATGGTTGTTTTTGTAGTTCTCTATTCCTTTCTTCTCTTACTCTCTTCTTTCATGATTTGCTGGCTTTCTTTAGTGATATATTTGGATTCCTTTTTATTTTATGCACCTCTATTACTGGTTTTTGATTCATGGTTAACATTATGTTTGTATATATCATCCTCGGCATATAGCAGTCTATATTAAGTTGATGGTTGCTTAAGATTGAACCCATTATTTACTCTCTTTAAATTTTAAGTATATAGCATCATCCTTTACATCCTCTTATTTTGTGAATCCTTTAACTCTTTTTTTAAATTTTATTTTTTTAATTTAAATTCAATTGATTAACATATAATGTATTATTAGTTTCAGAGGTAGAGGTCAGTAATTCATTAATCTTATATAATACCCAGTGCTCATTACATCACTTGCCCTCCTACCTTGACTCATTTTTATAGATATACTTATTTTTACTGCTTTTGTGCTTCCTACTTTTCTTACTCCTACTTATGGTTTTTCCTTTCCACTCAGAGTCCCCTTTAACATTTCTTGTAGAACTGGTTTAGTGGCCATGAATTCCTTTAACTTTTGTTTATCTGGGAAACTATCTCTCCTATTCAGAATGATAGGCTTGCTGGATAGAGTGTGGTCACAGCTTTTTTTTTTTTTTTTCCTTCTAGTATTTTGAATATATCATGCCAGTCTCTTCTGGCCTAAAAGTTTCTGCTAAATAATCAACTGATAGCCTTATGGGGTTTCCCTTATATGTAACTGTTTTCTTTTCTCTTGCTCCTTTTAAAATTCTCCTCATTACTCTTTTTTTTTTTGCTATTTTAATCACCATGTCTCTTGGTGTAGACCTTCTTAGATTGATTTTGGTGGGAGTTGCTTGTAACTCTGGAATATGGAGTTTTGTTTCCTTTCCTAGATTCAGGAAATTTTCTACCATTATTTCTTCAAATAAATTTTCTGCCACCTTTTCTCTTTCTGGGATCCCATAATGCAAATGTGATTACACTTTTAGGTGTTCCTGAGTTCCCTAAGTCTGTTTTCATTTCTTATTATTTTTTCTCTTATTCACTTGATCGCTTTACATTACTCTTTTCTCTAGGTTGCTGATCCATTCTTCTCCTTCATATAGTCTATTATTTATTCCATCTAGTGTACTTTAAAAATTATTTATTATTTATTTGAGAGGAGAGAGAGCAAGAGCAGGAGAGAGGAGAGTGGGGATAGGCAGAGGGAGAGAAAGAAGCAGGCTGTCTGCTGAGCAGGGACCTGGATGCAGGACTCGATCCCAGGACTCTGGGATCATGACCTGAGCCAAAGGCAGACACTTAACCAACTGAGCCACCCAGGTGCCCCCATCTAGTGTATTTTTAATTTCAGTTATTGAGTTCTTCATCTCTGATTTTTTTAATGTTTTCTATCTCTTTGTTAAGGGTCTCACTGATGTCCTCCACTCTTTTTTCAAGTCCAATAAGTATCTTTATGACCATTAATTTAAAATTTCTTTCAGACATATTACTTTTCTCCATTTCATTTAGGTGTCTTGCGTGATTTTGTCCTTTTCTTTCATTTGGGACATATTCCTCTGTCTCCTCATTTTGTCTACCTCTTTGTGTCTGTTTCTATGTGTTAGGAAGGGAAGCTATGTGTCCTGCTCTAGAAAGTAGAGGCTTTATGAAGAAGAGGTCCTATAGTGTCCTGCAATGCAATGTCCCCTGTTTATCAGAACTTGGTGCATCAAGGGTATCTCCTAGGTTCATTTTATGCACCCACCCTACTATTATGGCTGAGCTGCTTTTGCCTTCAGGGCAATCACCTGCTTTAGTTCTCTTTGCCTGTTATGGGCAGGATTTGGTCCCTGTGCAGTTAGGGGGCCAATTTGGGGTTACCTTGGGCTTGAGTTGGGTCAGACCAAGAGTTTCTCAGAGACGTGTTAGCACCAAACTGCAGGACACTTTCCCTGTGTTGTCCCCTGAGAAGCTTTGTGGATAGGGCCTGCAGTCAGACTGGGGCTGTAATGGAATTGGGATGTGTGGTTATCTTCCTCTTTCCCCAGAGCAGGAGTCACTTTGGAGTGGCACTGGCCCCTGTTGGGACAACTTGCATATTGCCAGGCTTGTGGTACCACTTTGGATGGGCACTGGTCATTGGCATATTGGAGGGGGCAGGTTTGAAGGAGAACTTAGGGGCAGGGTGTGCGGTGTTAGCAAGGTTTATGTGGGGCTGCTATTGGAGGAAACCTGAGATAAGACCTGGCGGGAAAGAGCATGTCTGCAGGAGAATGCAGGGGCAGGGTGACCTGTTAGCAAACTAGCAAACTAGCGCTGTTTCCCACAGGTCTGTGTATCTAGGTTGTGGGGCAGAGGAGGGAAATGGTGCCTACCAGCTCTGTTGTTCCTGGAGAAGTCTCTGAAAGATCCTTCCCTCCCAGCTCAGGCTCTGAGATTAGTAAATAAATCTCCCTCTTGTATACCCCAGGTGTTTTTTTTATTATTTTAATTTTTTAATTAACATATAATTTATTATTTGTTTCAGGGGTACAGGTCTGTGATTCATCAGTCTTACACAATTCACAGTGCTCACCATAGCACATAACCTCCCCAGTGTCCGTCACCCAGCTACCCCATCCCTCCCAGCAACCCTCAATTTGTTTCCTGAGATTAAGAGTCTCTTATGGTTTGTCTCCCTCTCCAGTTTCATCTTGTTTCATTTTTCCCTCCCTTCCCCTATGATCCTCTGTCTTGTTTCTCAAATTCCTCATATCAGTGAGATCATATGATAGTTGTCTTTCTCTGATTGACTTATTTCGCTTAGCATAATATCCTCTAGTTCCATCCACATTGTTGCAAATGGCAAGATTTCATTGTTTTTTTTTTTTGATGGCTGCATAATATTCCATTGTATATATATATATATATACCACATCTTCTTTATCCATTCATCTGTTGATAGACATCTTGGCTCTTTCCATAGTTTGGCTACTGTGGACATTGCTGCTATAAACATTAGCGTGCAAGTACCCCTTCAGATCACTACATTTGTATCTTCGTACCCCAGATGTTTTTAAAACTGCTTTCTATGTTCCATCTCCATGGGGTTGTTTGTTGTGCTATCTCTTTAAGGACAAGGACTCAAATTTCCTCTTACCTTCCTGGCTCTCCCAGAGCCAATCCCAGTGATTTTTAAACTTCCAAGTGTTAAGCCCCACTGATTGATCGTAAACTCTTGTGAAATTATGCCCTCTGTTTTTCAAAGCTGAATGTTGTCGGGACTTGTCTTTCCCATGTGAATTCCCCTTGACTGAGCTTTAGTGTGAGAGTCTGTTTCTCTCCTCTCTCCACACCTGAGATGTCTCTCCCTCCTGTGGTCAGTCTCACAGGTCTGTTTCTCCTGATCATATCTCTGCCCTTCATACCCTCTCTGAGATGGTCTCTTCTCTACAGTTGGCTGTGGAGAATCTGTTCTGCCAGTCTTTGGGTCATTTTTTGGGTTATTTACACTGATGTGGATGTTATCTAGTTGTAGCCATGGGACGAGGTACATTTAGGATTCTCCTACTCTTCCATCTTCCCTGGAAGTATAGCTGTGTGTTTTTTACAGATAGTCCTTACTATATTGAGGGAATTTTCTTCTACTCCTAATTTGTTAGATTTTTTTATAATGAAAAGGTTCAATTTTGTCAAATAATTTTTCTGCTTCAATGGAGATGGTTGTGTGTTATTTTTTCCCTTTACTCCTTTAATGTGGTGTATTACATTGATTTTTGTATGTTGACTCATTGTCATATTTCATGAATTATTCCCACTTGGTCATGACATACAATTTTTAAAAATATCTGTTGAATTCTGTTTACTTGTTTGTTGAGGACATTCTATTAATATTCATAATCAATATTTGTTTATAATTTTCCATTATTATAGTGTCCTTAGTTCTTGTATTAGGGTAATTCTGGCCTCATAGAATGCATCTGGGTGTGTGCCCTCTTGTTATATTTATTGGAAGAGTTTGAGAAAGTTTGATTTAACTCTTCTGTAAATATTTGGTAAAGTTCACCAGTGAAGGTATCTGGTCCAGGAAGTTTCTTTGTTTCAAGGGTTATGATTACTGATTTAATCTCTTTATGGTTTACAGATCTAGTCAGACTTTCTATTTCTTTGTGATTCAGTGTTGGTAGATGGGGTGTTCCTAAACATTTTTTCATTTTATTAGCTTATCCAAATGTTGGCTCTCAGTTTTTCATCTTATAAAGCTTGTTATTTCTGTAGAATTGATAGCAATGTCCCCAATTTCATTTGCAATTTAATTATTTGAATATTCTTTCTTTATTTTAGTCATTCTAGGTAAAAGTTTTTTCAATTTTGTTGGTATATAATTTTTTATTCTCGATTTTTTCTATTTTTTTTTGTTTCTGTTCTAATCTTTATTATTTTCTTCCTTCTGCTACCTTTGGGTTTGTTTGTTTTTTTATTTATTGATCGATGCTGCAAGTTTAAGTTGTTGATTTAAAATACTTCCTTTTTAAGATATTGTTTTATAGTTAAAAATTACTGTCAGCAGCATTTTCCTGCATCTCATAAATCTGGTGTATTGTGTTTTTGTTTTCATTTGTTTGAGAATATTTTCTAATTTCCTTTGTGTCTTTTTGTTGACCAATTTTTTATTTAATATGTGATAATTTCCACATATTTGTCAATTTTCCAGTGTTCCTTCTACTTTTAATTTGTAGTTTCACTTTAATCAGAAAACATACTTTGTATGATTTCAAATTTCTAAATTTATTAAGAATTTTTTGTGACTAAAATGTGGACTAATATATGCAATGTCCATATGCAGTTGAGACAAATGTGTATTTTGCTGTTGTCAGGCAACATTCTATATATGTCTATTGGGTCTAATTGGTATATAGTGTTGTTTAAATCCTCTATTTTCTTATTGATCTTCTGTCCCATTCTTTTCAAAGGTGGGGTATTGAAGGCTATTATTGTAGAACCTGTCTATATCTCCCAGCAATTCTGTCTGTTCGTGTCATATATTTTGGAGCTTTGATGTTTGGTACATACATGTTTATAATTTGTATGTTTTCTGGTAAATGGATCACTTATTAATCTAGAATATACTTTTATTTTTCTTGTAATGGTAGTTGATTTAAGATCTATTTTGTCTGATATTATTACAGCCATTTCCATTCCCTTTTGTTACTATTTACATGGAATGTATTTTTCCATCCTTTCAATATCAACATATTTGTGTCATTGGCTATCAAGTGAGTTTCTTGCAGAGAGAGTCTCTTTTAGCATATGGTTGAGCAATGTTATCCATTCTGCCAATCCATGGTATTTGATTGGGAAATTTAATCCATTAACATTAATGTAATTACTGATAGAGAAGGACTTACTTTTGCCATCTTATTATTTGTTTTTTATTTTATTTCCTGTAGCTTTTTTGTACCTCATTTCCCCATTACCACTTTCAGTTTTGTTTAGTTCATGTTTTGTAGTGACACATTTTTTTTTTTTAAAGATTTTATTTATTTATTTGACAGAGAGAGAGATAGCGAGAGCAGGAACACAAGCAGGGGGAGTGGGAGAGGGAGAAGCAGGCTTCTTGCCGAGCAGGGAGCCCGATGCAGGACTCGATCCCACGACCCTGGGATCATGACCTGAGCCGAAGGCAGACGCTGAACAACTGAGCCACCCAGGCGCCCTTTGTAGTGACACATTTTGATTCTCTTCTCATTTTCTTTTGTGTGTATTCTATAGATATTTTCTTTGTGGTTACCATGGGATTACATGTAACTTCCTAAACTTATAACAATCTAATTTGAATTGATACCAAATTAACTTCAAGTACACACAAACCTCCACTCTTGTACAGCTCTGCCTTCCACACTTGTTTTTGATGTCAAAAATTACATTTTATATAGTGTGTATCTATTAACATAGATTTATAATTATTTAATTTTGTGCGTTTATCTTTTAAATCTCACAGAAATTTTCAAAATTGAGTTATAAGTGAAAATTACAATAATACAAATCTTTATACTTTCACCATTTATTTAACTTTACCAGAGATCTTTATTTCTCTATATAAACTCTAGTTACAGACTAGCAACCTTTTATTTATCCTGAAGGATTCCCTTTAGTATTTTTTTGTCAGCTAGGTCTTAATGGTATTAAATTCCCTCAATTTTTAAAAATTTGTTCCTTTTTAATCTGAAAATGTATTAATTTCCCCATCAAATTCAGGACAGTTTTGTTCGATATAGAATTCTCAGTTGTCAGGGCTTTTTTTTTTTTTCCATTTAGTAATTCCAACATATCAGCACACTACCTTCTGGCCTCAAAGGTTTTTACTGAAGAATCTGCTGTATTCTTGTTAAGGATCCCTTGTACATGGTGATTCATTTTTCATTTGCTGTTTTTAAAATTCTCTTTTTTCATTGTCATTTGAGTTTGATTGTAATGTGTTTTGGTGTGAGTCTGTTTGCATTTGTCTTATTGGAATTCATTGGTCTCCTAAGATTTGTAGATCCATGTTATTCTTCAAACATGGGGCATTTTCAGCCATAATTTCTTCAAATAATCTCCCTGCCCCCCCTTTTTTTTCCTCATCTACTTCATGATCTCCCATAATATGTATTTTGATTTGCCTGATGGTATTTCATAAGTCCCTTTGGCTTTGTTCATTTTTCTTTGTCCTATTTTTCTTTCTGCATCTAAGATTCCAAAATTTAAAATGCCCTATCTTCAAATCACTGATTCTTTCTTCTGTAAACCAAAATTTGTTGTTGAACCCATATAGTGAATTTTTAAATTTAGTTGTTATATGTTTCAGCATATAATTTTTGGGTTGCTATTTATAATTGCTATCTCTGTTGATATTCTCTTTTTGTTCATATATAATTTTTCTGATTTTCTTTCATTCTTAATCCGAGTTTTTATTTAGCTTTTCAGCATATTTAGCATGGTTATTTTATTTTATTTTTTGAGAGAGAGAGAGAGACTGCAAGTGGTGGGGAAAGGCAGAGGGAGAGGGAGAGAGAGAGAGAATTTTAAGCAAGCTCCACTCTGAATGTGGAGCCCTATGTAGGCTTAATCTCACAACCCTGAAATTATGACCTGAGCCTAAATCAAGAGTCAGATGCTTAACCAACTCAGCCACCCAGGGACCCCTGTAATATGGTTATTTAAAAATAACATTCTTCCTTGGAATGGGGCATGTTTTCCTGTTTTTTTTTCTACCTTTTGATTTTTTGTTGAAATTGGACATTTGAAAAAACAGACACTTCTAGTGTTTGCAGACTGGCTCTGTGCTGGGGCAGTTGGGTGTGCTCTGAGCCTTGGGATCACCTTGAGGAGTAAGAAAGCTTGTGTTCTCAGAACTTTTGTGATTATGCATCTTTCCTGGGCCTCCCTGTGGCTTTCTTGATTTCTCACATACATGGATGCTTTCAAATGTCTTATTTTTCCAAATAATCTCATGCCAGCCTCTCCCTGGGGCTTTAGATGGTCTATTGTATGTCTTTACCCATAATCTTTTGCCCCAGGTGTCTGTCTGCAACTCCTTGAAACTTTCCTGAGCAGTGTTCATTGCTTCTCCCTATATGAGATTCAAGTTAGGTGAAACAGAGACCAGTCCTTCAGGCAGCTCCCAGGCAAATAATAATATTGAAAATAAGATTTTTTCTGCTCCCTTCAGTTCAAGGGAAATAATTGTGAACTCAGTAGTTTCCTTCTCCAGACAAAGACTGTGCTATGCCGGGGAAGGAGTGGGGCAAATTTGATAAAAAATGCCACACATTTTTCTACCATTTTGAATGTGGCTATTTCTTGATTGGGCATTTTCTCGGTTGCTGTAGACCATTGACTTTCTAGAGTTCCAATTGGTTATTTTAGCCAGGTTTTCTTTTTCTTTCTTTCTTTCTTTCTTTCTTTCTTTCTTTCTTTCTTTCTTT
>NW_022589718.1:4814218-4814401 GCF_004348235.1 Phoca vitulina | reverse complement strand
CTTTCTTTCTTTCTTTCTTTCTTTCTTTCTTTCTTTCTTTCTTTCTTCTTTCTTTCTTTCTTTTTCTTCTAGTTCTTCTTCTAGTTCTCCTCCTCCTCCTCCTCCTTCTTCTCCTTCTTCTCCTTCTTCTCCTTCTTCTTCTTCTTCTTCTTCTTCTTCTTCTTCTTCTTCTTCTTCTTCTTC
>NW_022589718.1:4726850-4814208 GCF_004348235.1 Phoca vitulina | reverse complement strand
TCTTCTTCTTCTTCTTCTTCTTCTTCTTCTTCTTCTTCTTCTTCTTCAAAATATCTCCAATGGAGAACAAGAACTTGGGACTTCTTAGTGCACCATTTTATTGATGCCACTCTCCAGATTATTTTTTCAGTATTTGGTAAAATCTTCTTGTCATTCTGTCTCTGGTGTAGGGTAAACATGATCATTTAAAGCCTATGTGCTTGGTCACTCATGGCCAGTGAAGGAATACTGGCTTTAATTTTTGGTTAGTTTTGTGGAATCACATTGTCTCATATTTTGTGAACCTAAAAATAATTTTTACTTTGTCTCTGGTACAGCCATGTGTTCTTTTTAAAGAATATGTGTACATAATTCATTTTATTCCTTATTTTAATTTCTCTATACAAGAAGATTTCTACAGAATCTAATTCTACCATAGTGAAAGGAATAAGAAGCTGCATCATTTGTCTTATCTCCAGCCAAATTTTTAAAGATATGTTTCAAAGACTTTGATGAAGAACCATTGTTTTCTTTATATTGTTATTATATGGTGATAAATAACTTCTGTGGTTTTGTAGCTAGCTTCCCACTTTTGATAGTGTTTTCCCCTAGCCTTTCTGCATTGCACAACAGAAATAATCATGTTCAAGCAAGAGAAAACAAAATCCATTGCACAAACAGAATACTCATAATACCAACAATCTCTTTTTGACTTTTTTCTCTCTGGTTCATAGAATTTATTTAATGGCTCTGAGAGTTAAGTTTATCTTCTTCTGGACAACAGCTCTGCAAATTATATATTTAACTTCTCTGTCAAGTGCTAGCTAGATGTTAAGACATCATTTTAACAGAACACACATATTTCTAACTATAGCAACACTGGTCTATATCTAGAGCTAGAACTTTTATACCATTACCACAACCCCTCAGAATAACCTGGCCATGTATTTATCATCAGTATATTTCCTTCTTAGTCTTAAACAGACGTATGGGTTGCCAAAGTTATCAAACACCTTTAATGATATATTTTTCCATATATAGTAATGTTTAGCAAAACTTATTTGAGCAGACTCATTCTCTGGCTTTAACAATTAGTATATTATGGGAGCGCCTCGGTGGCTCAGTCAGTTAAACATCTGACTCTTGGTTTCAGCTCAGGTCATGATTTCAGAATCATGAGATTGGCCCCACCTTGGGCTCTACACTGAGTGTGGAGTCTTGTCCCTCTCTCTCCCTCTCTGCCCTTTCCCCTGCTCTCTCTCTCTCTAAAACAAACAAATAAATAAAATCTTAAAAAATAGTATATGATGATCATATATTTTTAAGAGGAAATAATCCCAAAGAAATATTGACAATATTATTTAGAGAACATTTTTATAAAAACAATATATCCAATTACATGTTCTTTGGTTTACCATGTCACTCAGAGCTTTTCCATGAGGGCAGTAAATTTTTAATCTTTTAAAAAAAATATGAAGCATAGTTGAAAGAAGTGGGAAGAAGTTTCAAAAAATAATTTCTATACTTTGAGCTTTCTGCTTAACTTTCCTTACCTCATTTGGTTGTACCACCACCAAGTGTTAGATAAGCCAGAAACCTTGGTGTCATTGATCTGTTTTTTTTTTTCATCCTCCATATAAAATCCATAATTATAATTCAGTGGATTAAACTTCTAAACTATATTTCAAATACAACCATGGATCTTCCTTACACCACAGTCACTCAGTTTCACTATATGGTTATCATTTTCCTCTACTACTATAATGGTATCTTAATTCGTCTGTACATTTTCTCTTGCCCTTTCAATCCTCTTTTCTAAAACCTACTTTTATCAATTTTCCATCTTCCAATAAAATCTCTAAATACAACCAATTGCTTGTAAGTTATAGGCTGACTTTCTGCTTAAGAGTGTAGGGCCCCACACAATTCTGCCATAACAATTTTTATCACATCACATCTGGCCTTTTTACTTGTGTATTTCTATATCTTTCATTGCAATATGAAAAATATGAGATTTTTTTTAGTTCACTGGTGTGTTTTCAGGGCAGGCACATTATAGGACTCAATTAGTGAATTAATGATTGAATTGTTCTTCTCTGTGTAGCAGCTATGCTGCTGCCAATATTTCTCAAATTCCTATACTATCTTTCAGTGTAGAGTCATTTTAAATATTATTTCTTTTCCTATAAGTACTTTTTCTTTCATTTCTATTCTTTTTTAAGGATTTATTTACTTATTTGTTTATTTTAGGGGGAGGGACAGAGGGAGAGAGAAATTCAAGCAGACTCCACACTGAGCATGAATCCTGATGCAGGGCTTGATATCACAACCTTGAGATCAAACCTGAGCTGAAACCAAGAGTCAGACACTTAACCAACTGTGCTACTTAGGCACCCCTCATTTCTATTCTTGACTAAGTCCTGTTCAACATCCAGACTTGATAAGAAGGTTAAAACTGTTCTCACATATCAGATAAATTCCCTGTACTTTATTCTTTCATTAAACTTTATTATAGTATTTGTGACATGTTTATCTTCACTTTTATTTATTTCATGTCTGTACCTTTTATCCCAGTATAAGAAAGGAAGATACTTTTGTTGTTTTCTTTACTATCAGATAATCAGAGTCCCATCTAGTGCTGGAAACATAGTAACACTATAAATTAATCACTTAGTGTATTAACACTTATTGCTAAATGGATATCTCTTATGTCAGAATAATATAGAATTCTTTTAGTGAAATGTAAAATACAGATGTTATTTCAGTTAATTTATTTTGGCTTACTTTCATTTTAGGTTTGCAGGAATAAAGAATGTGTAGATGCTGCATACTTGAATTATGATTGTACTCCAAGAAAATGCAATCAACAGGGTGTAAGTACCAGTAATATGATGTGAGGATAGAAATCATTGAGAATAATCCTACAAAGCAAGCACATAACAACACACACACACACACACACACACACACACACACACACACACACACATTTATATACTCATAAAACACATAAGAAGATTTGCCTTATTTGACCTAAGTATTATTTTAAAATTCTACTGGAACACAAATAGTTATAGCTACCTATCTCATAAGGTGATATTTCTCCTGGTTTCAGATATGCAATAATAAAAAGAACTGTCATTGTAACCCCTCATATTTACCTCCTAATTGCCAAACTAGTGATGATGCATGGATTGGTGGGAGTATTGACAGTGGCAATTTTCCACCTGTAGCTGGCTTAGCCAGTTCTGGTAAGTATTAATAGCAAATTGAAAACATAACTAAAACAATATTTTAATTTATTAAATTTAATAAAATAAATAACCTTTTATTTATTTGTCTATCAATCCATATTTAGATTATGTATGGGCATCAAATAATAAGACATATAAAGCTAGTTTATGTTTTACTGTAGAGAGTAATATAATATATGTAATATATATTATAAATAAGATATATCAGTAAGGTCCAGGCAGTAAAATAGAAATCACTTTAGTCTTTCACACAGAAGGAAATCAATATAAGGCATCAGCTAACACATAATGGCAGAGTTGAAAGCCAATCAGAGAATCTTGAGGCAACACAAGAATCCACTACCACTTCTTAGGTCTAGAAGGACAATGAAAAGAGGTGGTATTACTAGAACCAGAATCTGAGGCACCTTCATGACCTGACCTGTATGGTCAGGGCTACATAACAGGATCTAAATCATAGGGAGAGGTACTGACCAGCATGAGGTGGAGGCATAGAGCATATGCAGCCACTATGGGAGATGCTGCAGAGGCAAGGGGATAAATACAATGAATATTTCATTATTCTGACCCTCCAAATGTTATCCAATTATTCCTATTGGCCAAATATAACTAGACATCCAAAGTAGCTTCCTACAATTTTTTGTCCAAAGAGTGATGGGTTTTGCTTAGGGCCAGACTTTATATAAAAACCTAAATTTATGATAACTAAAGCAGATTTTGAGCACACACATATCATTTCAAGTTGACCTTAGTGATGTAATTGATCAATAAAATGTATAGAAGTGAGATTCTGACTGAGTCTTTTAGAATACTAATTCTTGCAACTCCTATTATTGGAACACTCATTCTGTTGAAAATCGTCTTCCTTATTTGAAATTTGAATACACTGAGACACAAAATACAAATTCCCAAATTCATGACACACAAAATGAACAAAATTAAATGATTGTTTTAAATTACTATATTTGGGGATGCCTAGGTAGCTCAGTCTGCCTTTGGCTCAGGTCATGATCAAGTCCGCATAGGGTTCCTTGCTCAGTGGGAGCCTGCTTCTCCCTCTGCCTACTTCTCCCTCTGCCTGCCACTCCCCCTGCTTGTGTGCTCTCTCTCTGACAAATAAATAAATAAAATCTTAAAAATATAAATTACTACATTTGGGAGAAGTTTCCTGCACATCTTACATCTCTCTCTCTCTTTCTCATATATATATATATGAAAACATTTTTGTTTGTGTGTATTCTATTCTATATATATAATAGAAAACAACTTGGTAATCAGATGGTATATTTATATAAAAAGAATCTAAGATGTGGCATTAGCTTTGGAACTGAATGGTGCACAGAAGGTAGAAAGACCTCTAAGAAATTGTTGAAGGCTTTTAGTATATTGTTGAAATTGTCTTGAGAATACTGTTGGTGAGCAATCCAAAGACAGCTTAAAAACATGTTATTAGAAGTTGGAGAAATAAGGACATTTATTATGAAGTGGTAAATTGTCATCACTGCTGCCGGTGGTAATGTGGAAAATAGAATTCGTTGGTTCTTGTCAGCAAGATTTCCAGGTAGATTGTAAAGATTTCCAGTAGGTGATTTAAGTAACCTATGATAAAACATGAGAAGACAGAAATAATTAATGAAAAATATTTCAGTTCTCAAGTAAAATGTAGATCAAATACAAAAGACAGGATTTGGGGGTTTTGGGGTTTCATTTTTGTTTAGTTTGAAAATAAAACATTCTTATCCCTAGACTCTCTTCCAGCAAAACATTCTTATTGTAAAAAATGGTTAAAAACTAAATTTGAGCTATTGAACAATAAAATTTGACCTCAGTTAAAAATTAAATCAAGCATGTGACTGTAAGACCCTTTTTTTAAAAAAACCTCAGAAAAGTAGTGATGCATTTTATACATCTTAATCTATGCAAAAGGTCTTCTAAGTGTTGTAGTAGAATGCTTCTAAAATCTCTCAAACAATAAGGCTATGAAGAATCTTAAATCAGTTATCCCATAGCAGCCTCACCAAGGTCCAGTATAGAAAAAGGCTTATCTCAAAATGATTTGTGGACATGGTCTTTGATTAATGGGGTGTATTTTTTATTTGACACACAATAAACCCACACATTTTAAAGGAATTGTATCAACTCAACTAAAAGTAATCAAGATAGTACATAAGCTATTTGAGTCCCAATTATGTATGGGCAAGAAGCAAGGCTGATAAAGCTATTCAGTTGTAAAAAATGACTATTCCTTTTGGAAAAGGATAGATATAGATAGATAGATGATATAGATATAATGAAATATTACTCAGCCATAAAAAAGGATGAAATCTTGTAATTTGCAATGATGTGGATGGAGGATGGAGCTAGAGTGTGTAATACTAAGTGAAATAAATTAGAGAAAGACAAATACCATATGATTTACTCATATGTTGAATTTAAGAAACAAAACAGATGAACATAGGGGAAGGGGGAAAAATAGAAGAAGGCAAACCCTAAGAGACTCTTTTTTTTTTTTTTTTTAAGAGATTCTTAACTATAGAGCAAAAACTGAGGGTTTGCTGGAGGGAAGGTGCATGGGGGATGGTCTAAATGGGTGATGGGTATTTAGGATGGCACTTGTGTTGAGCACTGGCTATTATATGTAATTGATGAATCACAAAATTCTACTCCTGAAACCACTATTACACTCTATGTTAACTAACTAAACTTTAAGTAAAAACTTGAAACAAACAAACAAAAACAAAAGTCAGTAATATTGCTATATAATAGCAGCAGTAAAAGGAAATCAACTTAAAATTAGTACCATTTACAATACTATTAAAATATAAATTTTAGGAATAAATTTAACAAAGTATGTCTAATACTTTTACACTGAAACTAAAACAGAAATGCAAACAGATGTTAAACAAAAATAAGTGGAGAAATATGGCATAATTACCTATTAGAAGGTTTATTATTGCTAAGATGTCAATTGTAACAAAATTTATAGATTAAAAAACCCAATCATAAAAGCATGTAACTTTTTATATATTAACAACTTGATTCTAAAATATTTGTAAAAGTGCTCAGAATAGCCAAAAAAAACAAAAAACAAAAAACCTGAAAAAGAACAACAAAGAAGGACGTCTTAGCCCACTTGCTTTATATTGAATTTACTATATTATAGATTTAGCATATAGTTACATTAATGAAGACAGTGTGGCACTGGTAAATATATCCATTGTTATATGGTTAATCAATTTTTCAAGAAAAATACAGATATTTCGATGAAGGAGGAAAATCAGTTCAAAACATTGTACTGTAACAATTGAATATCCAAATAAAATCAAATGACCCTTAAAATCTTAACTTACTTAACAGTTTATATGAAGTAAATCGTAAATCTGAACATATAAATTAAAACTATATATCTTCTTGAAAGAAGCAGAGAAATTTCCACATGACCTTGGAATAAGCAATAATTTCTTAGATAAGACATGAAAATACATATCAATGCAATCAATGAAAGGTACTTTGGACCTCATGAAAATTTTACAACATGTACAGTATTTCTTACTAAAAATAGGGTATTGAGAAAAATCGTTCTTTACAGGGGTCACACTTTCTTTTCATCTATATTATCAAACTGTCCTGAAAAGAAACTATGAAATAAAGGTCCTCAATAACAAAGCAAAGGACTATTATGGAAGTTAGAAATATTTTGGAGGGTACTTATGCTGTAACTTATCTACTTCATTTAAAAACATGTGAATTATAAAATTATAAAAGTTAAAAATTTTTATGCTGATAGTCATATTAAAATGTAGAAATGTCTTTATTATATTCCTGGTAATTGCTTTTAAATCATTGATGTTTTCTCTCCTAGAAAGAAGCTACATTGAGAATGTTTACCATTCCAAACCTACAAGATGGCCATTTTTCTTACTCATTCCTTTTATTATTATTCTCTGTGTACTGATTATCACACTGGTAAAAGTTTATTTCCAAAGAAAAAAATGGAGAACTGAGGAGTATACAAGCGATGAGTATATTGATTTCATATTTAAGATTCATTACTTTTATAATTTGTTGGCATATATATGACTTATTAATAAATAACATTATCATGATGTAACTAATAATTCAGAATTAAAATTTATATTTATATTAAAATATAATACTCAATATATTAATAATTAGTATAATGTATAACAAACAGAATTTTTTCAAAAGTCAGCAATTTTAATCTTTATAACAACTTGAACTCTGTTGGGGTAAAATTAAGTGGAAATGATTTCTAGTTAATGTTTATCTACCTCCTTTTATTTTTTATCTTAATTATTAAATATGTATAAACATTATTACTTTATTCTTTAATATTTATATATTTCAAAGTATTTTTTGAATATTATTTTATTAAAAGAAAGCAGAGAAATCTAAAAAATATTCTTTTAGGCAGTTAAATAACTTAAGCAACTAGAGGTAGAGAAGATTAAAAGTCAATAAATAATAGACTGAAAAATATAGATTATAGTCAAACTAATCTTCAGAAAAAAATAAAATAAATAGTTTTTCATTAAAAAACCTTAGAAGCATTGGGGCATCTGGGTGGCTCAGTCATTAAGCGTCTGCCTTCAGCTCAGGTTATGATCCCAGCCTCCTGAGATCAAGGCCCGCATAGGGCTCTCTGCTCAGGGGAAGCCTGCTTCTCCCTCTCCCACTCCCCCAACTTGTGTTCCCTCTCTGGCTGTGTCTCTCTCTGTCAAATAAATAAATAAAATCTTTAAAAAAAAACAAAAACAAAACCAGGAAGCCTGCTTCTCCCTCTCCCACTCCCCACCACTTCTGTTCCCTCTCTCGCTGTGTCTCTCTCTGTCAAAAAAATAAATAAATCTTTAAAAAATAAAAAACAAAAACCAAACAAAAAAACCTTAGAAGCATCTGAAAATATGCTTCAGAAATAAAAATAATATTAAAATTGGTTTACTTTTCTTCAGGGAAATTGCTATAAAATAATTTCTGCTTTTGAATTTTATATCTGTGCTATTCATTTTATTTAACATAAAGTAAATTTATTAAAATATTTAAAGTTGATAAGATAATATCAGTTAAGAGGGAATACATTTCATAGAAATGTTTTGAAAAGTTTATGTAAAATTGCTGAAATAATATGAGTGTGTGAAATAGTTAACATAATTCAACATTAAAGGAATATTCGTATGTTGGATGACTTTATTGTGGAAAAACTGATATCAAATATCTTTGAGGGAAAAAGCTAGTAAAATTAATAGAAATGAATATGGCAGAAGATGAATGACAAGAAAGGTTAAATCTATTTAGCTAATGTTATGAATATGAAAATTATGAAATCATTTTTAGGTAAACATATTACTGTGTTTTTTCTCATGTTAGTCTTGATTACTAGTTGAGAGGTGTTCTCAGCGGCAAGATATTCTCAAGTAGTGGCTGGTCTCAGATCCTAAATAGGAAGTCAAAGTTGTTTCAATATTGATAGTGTATACAGAGTTTTGTAGAACAAAGAAAATATAATTTTAAGTGATTATATTTATTTTGAAACATATAGGCAACTTGAAAGTGAGAGTGGACCTAAAGAGTAGCCAGGAAAACAGAATCCATCATATCACAGTGAGTATAAAATAGTTTAAGGATGAAAGGGAGAGACAGAGAAATAGCAAAAATTTAATGTATTAGATAAATGTAAATAATATATTTATTAATGATGGCAGTCATATAGCTGCATATAATAAAATTGAGCTGGAAAATATTTTTCAATATTGCAAACTAGATCATAGGCACAGTAAACTATAAATGACTTTTCAATTTGCCATTTAAAAACTTCTCTACAGTGTAATCTTTTAAATTTTTTCTAATAATGTTTAATCCTTTAGCATTTGTTTGTTCAGAAGTTGGTTAAAAATAAATTATGTGATAGAACTCTTATAATTAGAGTAACCTCATGCTATTTGTTGAATTTGCCATTTTTAATTTGATTGGTCAAACAGGTAACTTTTTCCCCTTTTATTTATTCTTCCAGAGTAATTATCTTCGATGGACAGGAAAAATGGAAAAAACAAAACAAAAACAAAACAAAACTACATGCAATGCCTGATTGTCTGGGATTCAAAACCTGCATATTACGATTATGATAGACAAGAAAAGATAGAAGATTTCTAATATAACATAAATATAATATACATTTATATTTATATATAAAATTCCACAGATGAATTATTTGTAAGAAATACATGCTTATGAGTTTTTATATTACATATCTCTTATTTGTAAAGTTATCTAATACTAATTGTTAGTATGCACTAACTCTGTTATCAGTAGGCATGAGATAAAGAAATTTTATAATATAATAAATATAATACCATGATTAAAGCTCACTGTTATATTTTAAATTGCAATGCCAGGTAGTTATGTTATAGTCAGGTCTGTTACCAATCAAAAAACAATGATCCTAAGATTTGGAAAAAATTCTCAATTATATGCTGCCCACAAAAGACACAACTCAGTTATGTAAAGGTTCAAGGTAAAGGATGGAAAGATATATGCTATGGAACTTTGTACAAAAACTTTATACAAAAAAAAGCTTGATAGACTTTAACACTGAAAGCATTCATAGAGATAAAAATATATCATAATGCAAGGGGTTATTCTTTTTTTAAAGATTTTATTTATTTGAGAGAGAGAGCTCATGAGCAGGGGTGAGGGGCAGAAGGAGAGGGAGAAGGCTCCCTGCAGCAGGGAGCCTGACAGACTTGATTCCAGGACCATGGGACCATGACCTGAGCTGAAGGCAGATGCTTAACCGACTGAGCCACCCAGGTGCCCACAAAGGGTTATTCTTAAAAGAATATAATATAAATATAATATGAAAATTATATTATATAAATATAATATAAAAATAATACAAATGCATTAGTCAGGGTTCTCCAAAGAAACAGAACCAATAGGATATCAATGATTGATAATTAGATGATAGAGAGAGAGATGATAGGTGATAGATAAATGAGAAGATTTGTTATGGGAATTGGCTCACATGTTTATGGGGGCCAAGAAGTCTCATGATCTGCCATGTGGAAGCTGGAGAGCCAGGAAAGCTGGTGGTGTAATTTAGTATGGATCTAAAGCCCTGAGGCTTGGAAAGCCAATGGTGTGAGTTAAGGTTTGAGTTCAAAATCTGAGAACCAGGAGTTCCAATGGGTGTCCAAGGGCAGGAGAAGTTAGATGTCTTAGCTCAAGTAGAGAGCAGATTCATCTTTTCTCCACCTTTTTTTTTTTTTTTAATCTATTTAAGTCCTCAACAGATGGATAATGCCTACTCCCATCGGTGAGGGTAAATCTTCTTCACTCAATCTTCTGATTAAAATACTAATCTCTTCCAGAGACACACTCACAGACACAATGAGAAATAATGATTTATCAGATTTCTGGTGATCCATAAGTTGACATATAAAATTAGCCATCACAATCTACCCCTGCTCAACTTGCACTCATACACTTATTCTTCAAATAAATGTCATAACTCTGTTTAATGTGTTATAAGTATCCTGCATACAAACAAAAATGCATTAATCCCTTCCCCAGAAAAGGAAATAAAATCCTTAAGTGATGTTTACTCTTCTCCTGATATCCTTTAACTTAAATACTATGATGTAAAATCAATAATACTTAAAATATTGATATAAATTCAGGGAATAAGAGAGGAAAGAAAGCTACTTGCTCAAGATATGTATATATACACACAAATGTATTTATAACAAAATGAGGAAATACTCATGACATTACAGTCCTCATTTTTGTAACTGGTCATATTGCTGTAGCTGGTATTTGCAACTACTTTCTACTACCCATTCTGTTTTCCTTGTGACCTGAGCAAGCACCTGGGCTGGGTTGGTGATCCAAACCTTCACTTCTGAAGGGTCTGGACCATTAGTAGTCCTGTCATTTTAGTTTTCTATTGACTTTAATTACAGGGCATGGTAATACTAAGAGACATCCTAAAATATCTTCCAATTTCCTTCTCAAGGAATCATTGTTGTATTTTCTGATGAAAGCATTCCTCCCTCTGGGACTAAGAGCTCTAGGCCAACACACCATAAAGTCAGAAGCAAAAATTTTGCTGGTGGCTCACTTGGGGTAAGAATAAGTGGTTCCACTCTTATTTCCACCCTTCAATTCCTAGACCCATGAATCCTGGTTATGTGAGAAATAGCACCATATATTGAACACTGATTCAGAGCATATACAGTCTTCTAGAGAACTTTGTCCCAGCCCCAAAAGATAATGCCACCTAGATGTTACTGTAATTGAGTGTTCAAAAGGCCATTCTACCATTCTATCAAGCCAACTGCTTTAGGAAAGTGGAGAACCAGTGAATTCCATGAGCCCGGGATCATTGCCACACTTCTTTTTCTCTGAAGTTAGTTCCTTGACCAGAAGAAGTGCTGAGTAGAATAACATAATAGTAGGTATGGCATTCTATAAGTTCATGGAGGATAGTTTTGGCAGAATCATTGCATGTAGGGAAAGCAAATCAAAATCCAGAGCAAGTGTTTGTTCCAATAAGGAAAAGCATTTTTTCTTCCATGATGGAAGTGGTCCAATATAATCAACCTGCCACCAGGTATCTGGCTGATCATCCTAGGAAATGGTGCCACACCTGGGGCTCAGCATTGCCTTGTGCTGCTGGCAGATTAGGCATTTAGCAATGACTGTAACCATTTGGGTTTGATGAGTGGAAGTCCATGTTGCTGAGCCATATCATAACCTCCATCTCTGCTACTATGACCCCTTTGTTCATGAGTCCTTTGTATAAGAACAGGTGTGACTAGGTAAATAGGCTGACTAGTATCTACAGAATAAGTCATCCTCTCCAACTGATTATTAAAATCTTCCTCTGTTGAGGTACCCCCCTTTTTTTTGCCCATTCAGAGAGGTCTATCCACATATTTTTTCCCCAGATTTGTCACCAATTTTCCATTCATGTTCCTTCCAAGTCACTGAAAATCCAACCAAACCATTGGCTACAGCCCATGAATCAATATATAATTACATGTTTAGCTATTTCTCCTTCTAAGCAAAGTTCACAACCAAGTACAGTGCCTGAAGTTCTTTCCCCTTAGGAGGGTTTCCTTTTACTACTGTCCTTCAGAAAGTCCAAGAGAAAGGCTGTAGTGCTGCAACTCTCTACTTTCTGGTGGTTCTTGCATACTGTGCAGAATTATCTGTAAATTAGGCCCAAGTCTTCTCTTCTTCTGTCAACTGATGGTAAGGAAATCCCTATAAGGCCATAAGTGCAAGCTGGGAGAGGAAAGGTGGTGTAGCAGGAGAGGGAACCATGGGCATTTAGGTCACTTCTTCATGTAACTTACCTCTGCTTTCAGGCCTGCTTGGGCCTGATCACATATTTACCATTTCCATTTGATGATGGAGTGCTTCTCTGCACGCTTAGTTTTATGGCTTGGTGGATCAGAAAACACCCAGCTCATGATAGGTAGCTGAGGTTATATGGTAACTTGGTGGCCCATGGTCAAGCACTCAGTCTCCACAAAGACCCAGTAGCAGGCCAAGGGTTATTTCTGAAAATGAAAGCAGTGCTATAGATTATGGCAGGGCCTTCCTCCAAAATCCTAAAGACCTGCACTGTGATACATTTATGGGGCCTGCCAAAGGCTCCAAATAACATCCCTATATGCCACTGACATTTCAGGGATACACATACACACACACACACAGATTATACTATATAAATATACTATATTCCAGAAAAAAATGCATGATATAGAGACCTTGCTTAGAGGGAATCTAAACCATCTGAAAACATTAAGGAAAAATTAAAAACTAGCCTATTAAATTTTAAAAAAGTAAAGGTAATAATACAGAAAGAAGCAAAAATGAATGAGAAAAATATACAATATGAAGAATAAGCAAAGCCAAATTTATTTCTTTGAAAAGACTAATAAAATTAACCTTTCAAAATATGATCAAGGTAAAGAAAAATTTTGGAGATGAAAATTATCAATATGAGGAATAAAAAGGCACACACAATCACTACAAATAACAGATTTAAATATTTACATAAAGTAGAATTATTTTTATAAAAAGATTTTTTAAAAGTGACCTAAGATGAATTTAAATATCTACATAGAAGTATAGTTAATAAAGCAATCATAATCATAATTAAAAGATGTTTCATAAAGAAAATCCTAGGTCTTTATGTCTTCCTTATTAAAATCTAGCAAATGCTTAAGATAAACCATCAGTCTTAAACACACCAATTCCTTTCAGAAGCCAGAAAAATGGATAAAAACACAGCAAGGACTGTTCAATGTTAAGAACACGGGAAATCTTGTATTATGCTACAACATGGATGAAACTTGAAAACATTATGCTAAGTGAAATAAGCCAGTCACATAAAGACAAATATGCACAATTCCACATTTGTATAAAGTATCTAAAGTAGTCAAACCCTTAGAAAGAGAAATTAAATCTCTGAATTTTCTTTGGTTAGGTTTATTTCTAGGCATCTTATGGCTTTTGGTGAAATTGTAAATGGTATTGATTCCTTGATTTCTCTTTCTGTTGCTTTATTATTGGTGTATAGAAATGCAACAGATTTCTGTATGTTGATTTTGTATCCTGTTACTTTACTGAATTTGGGCATCAGTTCTAGCAATTTTTTGGTGTTCTATATAGAATCTAGTAGTTTTCTGGGTTTTCTATATAGAGTATCATGTGGTCTGCAAATAGTGAGTGTTGGATTTCTTCTTTGTTGATTTGGATGCTTCTTATTTCCTTTTGTCTGATTGCTGAGGCTAGGATCTAGTAATACGTTAAGTAACAGTGGTGAAAGTGGACATCCCTGTCTTGTTCCTGACCAAAGAGGAAAAATTTTCTGTTTTTCCCCAATAAGGATGATATTAACTGTGGGCTTTTCATATATGACCTTTATTATGTTGAGGTATGTTTCCTCAAAACATACTTTGTTGATGGTTTTTACCAAGAATAGATGTACTTTGTCAAATGCTTTTTCTGCATCTACTGAGAGGATCATATGGTTCTTATCCTTTCTTTTATTAATGTGGTATATCATGTTTATTGATTTGCAAATATTGAACCACCCTTGCAACCCAGGAATAAATCCCATTTGATTGTGAATGATTCCCTTAATATGTTGTTGGATTTGATTTGCTAGTATTTTGTTGAGAATTTTTGCATCCATGTTCATCAGGAATATTAGCCTGTAGTTCACTTTTCTAGTGGAGCCTTTGGTTTTCAATTAGAGTAATGGGGGTTTCATACAATGAGGTTGGAAGTTTTCCTTCTAGTTCTATTTTTTGGAACAGTTTGAGAAGAATAGGTATCAATTCTTCTTTAAATATTTGGTAGAATTCCCCTGGGCAGCTATCTGGCCTTGGACTTTTGTTTGTTGGGAGGTTTTTGAATATTAATTCAATTTCTTTGCTGGTTATCTATCTGTTCAAGTTTTCACTTTCTTCCTGTTTCAGTTTTGATAGTTTGTATGTTTCTAGGAATTTATCCATTTCTTCCAAATTTTCCAATAATTTGGCATAAAATTTTTCATAATATTCTCTTATAATTGTTTACATTTCTGTGGTGTTGGTTACTTCTTTCTCATTTATGACTTTATTTACATGGGTCCTCTCTCTCTCTCTTTTGATAAGTCTGGCTAGGGGTTTATCAATTAATTTTTTCAAAGAACCAGCTCCTGGTTTCATTGATCTCTTCTGTTTTTTTTTTTTTTTTGTCTTGTTTTATTTTGTTTTGTTTCTACATCATTTATTGCTTCTCCAATCTTTAGCTTCATTTGTTGTCTTTTATCTAGCTTCTTTAGGTGTAAAATTTGGTTGTTTATTTGAAAATTTTCTTGCTTCTTTTTTTTTTTTTTTTTTTATTTATTTATTTGAGAGAGAGAGAATGAGAGACAGAGAGCATGAGAGGGAAGAGGGTCAGAGGGAGAAGCAGACTCCCTGCCGAGCAGGGAGCCCGATGCGGGACTCGATCCCAAGACTCCAGGATCATGACCTGAGCCGAAGGCAGTCGCTTAACCAACTGAGCCACCCAGGCGCCCGAAAATTTTCTTGCTTCTTGAGGTAAGTGTGTATTGTTATATACTTCCCTCTTATGACTGCTTTTACTACATCCCAAAGGTTGTGGACCATCATGCTTTCATTATCATTTGTCTCCATGTATTTTCTAATTTATTCTTATTTATTTATATTCTGGCTGACCCATTCATTCTTTAGCACAAGCAGGGGGAGTGGGAGAGGGAGAAGCAGGCTTCTTGCAGAGCAGGGAGCCCGATGCGGGGCTCGATCCCAGGACCCTGGGACCATGACCTGAGCCGGAGGCAGACGCTTAACGACTGAGCCACCCAGGCGCCCCAGTAAGATGTTCTTTAACCTCCACATATTTGTGCTCTTTCTAAATTTTTTCTTGTGGTTGACTTGAAGTTTTATAGTGTTGTGTTTGGAAAATATGTATGGTATTATCTCAATCCTTTTGCACTTGCTGAGGACTGATTTGTGACCTAGTATATGAGATCTGAACTGTGAAAACTATAAAACATTGATGAAAGAAATTGAAGATGACACAAAGAAATTGAAAACCATTCCCTGCTCATAGATTGGAAGAACAAATATTGTTAAAATATGTATATTACCCTAAGCAATCTACACATTTAATGTCATCCCTATCAAAATACCAACAGTATTTTTTACAGAGCTAGATCAATCTTTTTTTTTAAGATTTTATTTATTTGAGAGAGAACATGAGAGAGAGCAGAGAGCACAAGTAGGCAGAGGAGAAGGAGAAGCAGACTCTCCACTTAACAGAGAACCTGATGTGGAGCTCATCCCAGGACCCTGAGATCATGACCTGAGCCGAAGGCAGATGCTTAACTGACTGAGCCATCCAGCCACCCCTAGATCAGACAATCTTAAAATTTGTATGGAACCACAAAAGACCCTGAATAGCCAAAGCAATATTGAAGAATAAAAGCAATGCTGGAGGCATCACAATTCAAGACTTCAAGTAATATTACCAAGTTATAGTGATCAAAACAGTATGGTACTGGCACAAAAACGGGCATATAAATCAATGGAACAGACTAGAAAATCCAGAAATGAACCCACAACTATATAGCAAATTAATCTTTGACAATGAAGGAAAGAATATCCAGTGGGACAAAAACAGTCTCAACAAATGGTGTTGGGAAAATTGATAGTGACATGCAAAAGAATGAAACTGGGCCACTGTCTTACACCATACACAAAGATAAATTCAAAATGGATTAAAGATCTGACTGTGAGACATGAAACTATAAAAATCCTAGAGGAGAACATAGGCAGCAAGCTCTTTGACATATGCTGTAGCAACTTCTATGTATGTCTGCCAAAGCAAGGGAAACACAAGCAAAAATAAACTATTAGAACTTCAAAATAAAAAGCTTCTGCATAGTGAAGGAAATGATCAACAAAACTATAAGGCAAGCTACAGAATAGGAGAAGATATTTGTAAATGACTTATCTGATAAAAGGTTATCATTAAACTCAACACCCAAAAATGAATAATCCAATAAAAAATGGGCAAAAGACATGAATAGATATTTTTCCCAAGAAGACATAGAGATGACCAACAGACACATGAAGAGATGCTCAACATCACTGATCATCAGGGAAGTACAAATCAAAATTACAATGGGATATCACCTTACACCTGTCAGAATGGCTAAGATTAATGACACAGGAAATGACAGATGTTGATGAGGACGCAGAGAAAGGGGAACCTTCTTACATTGTTGGTGGGAATGCAAACTGGTGCAGCCACTCTGAAAAACAGTATGGAGGTTCCTCAAAAAGTTAAAAATAGAACTACCCTATGATCCAACAATTGCACTACTAGGTTTTTACTCAAAGGGTACAAAAATACTGATTCGAAGGGATACAGGCACCCCGATGTTTATAGCCACATTATCAACAATAGCCAAATTATGGAAAGAGCCCAAATGCCCATCAAAGTGATGAATGAATAAAAAGAAGTGTGAATATTATTCAGCCATAAAACAGAATGCAATCTTGCCATTTGCAATGACGTGGATGGAGGTAGAGAGTATTGTGTTAAGCAAAAGAAGTCAGTCAGAGAAAGACAAATACCATATAATTTCCCTTATATGTGGAATTTAAGAAAGAAACATATGAGCATAGAGGAAAAAAGAGAGGGGGCAGCTGGGTGACTCAGTCAGTTAAGGGTCCAACTTTTGATTTCAGCTCAGGTCTTGATCTCTGGCTGGTGAGATTGACCCCATGTCAGACTCCATGCTGAGAATGGAGCCTGCTTAAAATTCTCTCTCTCCTTCTCCCTTTGCCCCTCTCCCCCCACTCGAGTGATCTCTCTGATTAGCAAATAAATAAATAAATATTTTTTTAAGAAAGAGAGGTCAACCATAATACAGACTCTTAACTATAGAGAACAAACTGATGGTTAACAAAGGGGAGGTGGGTGGAGGGATGGATTAAATGGGTGATTGGTATTAAGGAGCGTACTTGTAAGGCAACTGGGTGTTGCATGCAACTGAAGAATCACTAAATTCTACACCTGAAACTAATAATACAGTGTATGTTAACTAACTGGAATTTAAATAAAAACTTAAAAACATTAAGGAAGCTTATTGACTCACAAATTTTAAATTTTTTCTTTTTTTTTTTTTAAAGATTTTTATTTATTTTTGTGAGACTGAGTAAGCATGAGTGGAGGGTAGAGGCAGAAGGAGAAGCAGACTCCTCACTGAGCAGGGAGCCCAATGTGGGACTTGATTCCAGGACCCTGGGATCATGACCTGAGCCAAAGGCAGACACTTAATTGACTAAGCCACCCAGGAGTCCTAAAACTTTTTTTCTAGTGTCACTCCTATGTATCTCTAAACTTAGATTTCGTGGAAATTACCTAATCAACACTGATACAATTATGATGCATTTCTGAGAAAAGATTTTTAACTGCAATTGGTCAATTCTGATTTTTCCAGGGCCTTTAAATATTCTTAAAATGTGACCCAAACAAAAAAGAGAAAATGTAACCAAACTAGCAATATTATATAAATAGTAAGTAATCATAATAATCAGAACATTATATGCCCCTCACTGTATTATTAATTATGCTATTATCTTTTATTGTAAATGTTTGCCCTGCCTACTGGGATGCTGTGAGATCACAAGAAAGAAAGAAGCCAGTCAGAAAAAGACAAGTACCATATGATTTCACTCATAGATGGAATTTAAGAAACCGAACAAATGAGCAAAGGGAAAAAAAAAAGAGAGAGGCGGACCATAAAACAGGCTCTCAACTCTAGAAACAAACTGATTGATGGTTACCAGAGGAGAGGTTAGTGGGGGGATGGGTGAAATAGGTGATGGGAATTAAGGAGTGTGCTTAGCGTGGTGAGCACTGGGTGTTTTAGGTAAGTGTTGAATCACTCACCATATTGTACACCCAAAACTCGTATCACACTGTATGTTGACTCACTGAAATTTAAATAAAAACTAAAAAACAAAACAAAACAAACCAACAACCAAAAACCAAACCAAACCAAAACAAGAGTCTGTTTCTTGGTTTGCCTCTCTCTTTTTTTTTTCCTTTTGCTTATTTGTTTTGTTAAGTTCCACAAAGCATACTATTTACATTAGAAATAAATATACCAAATACTTAGAAATAAACATTTTAAAAAACTTTCACACCTCTACAAGAAAACTACATATTACCATTAAGAGAAATTAAAGGTGACCTGAATAAATGAAGACATAAACAATGTTCATGAATTGGAAAACAAAACAAAACAATGTTCATGAATTGAAATACTTAATATTGCTTTAAATCTTAATATTCCCCAATTTTTAAAACAGATTTTTGAGGTGCTATACTGGCTTTTATAAAGATTTTTAATGTACTATCTTCCTGGTTGGCATCTCTTCTATGTTTAATAAGTGGCACTGTTTATATTTCTGCTTATATTTGCTTTAAAGACAAAATTTCTCAAAGTGGCTGAGCTTCAGCAGATTTCTTTCAGAGTATGAATATAGATCTTTTTCTTGCTTGTGTATTTTCATATTTAAAATATTTCTTAGTCATGTTTTACAATTCAACCTGCTGATCTCAATATTTTAAGGAATATTTAGTCTACTTCTATTCATTTTATTACTGACAATATTTACCCTTTTAATTGCGCTTCCCAATATTAGTATTTTTTTCCTACAATAATTTTTCTAATAGAAGAACTCACTTGACTGTTTTAATGTCAATGTGTTGGTAAAACAATCTATATTTTCATTTGTTTGAAAATATCTTTTTTTCACCTTCAATTTTAAAAGGTATTGTAGTGGAATTTTAGGTTGCATTTAGTGCATTTTAGGTCATGATTTTCATTTAGCACTCTAAAGTTATTGTATTCTTTCTGACTTACAAGGAGGGAAATAAAACATGTGGATTTCTTATTGCTCCTGTAATAGCCTTAGCCTCCTGACACCCTTCACATACTATAAAAATTATATAGTCATTTGTCTAATTAATTTATTTTCCAAGAGGATACTAAACTGTCTCATATTCCAGAGAGAGTCAAATAATGGCAACTTGGACTAGGTCCTTAGCTTAAGTCTAAGGATTCCAGGAAGCATTTTATCCCTAGGTATTTACATGTCACATGCCTGAAGTGCCAGAACTTGGAGATAGCTGTAGATCATAAAAACCAACATGTATGAGAACTACATGGCTTCTAGAGATATTTGATTTACATACCGAAGAAATGGAATAAGGAGGAGACCCTTTCTGGAGGGGAGGAAGATAGCTGCAAAGAAGTCATTTTTTCTTATTCTTCTTCGAGGGAGTGTCCAGATACTTGTGTAGGAAAAATACCTAACATCTTTCATTGTGTCAACACAAGTGTAAGGCCTGGGACAAAGAGGGGCCAACAATGAACTTATTTACTATGAAAAATTAATAAGAAAACTTTCTGATCCAGAAAACTTTGTGTGTACAATAAGGATATAATTAACAGAAATTAATATTAAAACCCCAAAATATATTGGTTTAGTTAATTCTCAGTTTCTTTAATGTTCCTTTGAAAGTAATACTTCTTTGTACTGTGGTTTTAAGAATTCCTTTTCAAAAATTTTTTACTTAGATTTCAGTTAACATGCAGGGCAATATTAGTCTCAGGTGAAGAATTCCTATTCGCCATAGATTTTCAATATATAAAATGATTAGGTTGGTTTTTATAGTATTTATACTGCCTGGTATTTACAAAGTTTGTTGAATCTGTGAGTTGATGTCTCTTATGAAATTTGAAAAATTCTTAGTAATTACCTCTTCATGTTTGCTTCCACTGCATATTCTCTCTTTTCAGAGACTCTTATTTTCCACATACCTCTAATCTATGTTTCTACATTTTATTCTTACAGTCTTAAATTGAATATTTCTATTTACCTCTGCTCCAGTTATCCTTGTGCTATATTCTGCTGTGTCTTATCTGATATTAAATCATCTAATACATTCTTTAATTTTTTAAAAGATTTTATTTATTTGACAGAGAGAGATAGTGAGAGAGAGAGAGAAAGCACAAGCTGGGGGAGCGGCAGGCAGAGGGAGAGGAAGAAGCAGGCTCCCCACTGAGCAAGGAGTCCTATGTGGGGCTCTATCCCAGGACCCTGGGATCATGACCTGAGCTGAAGGCAGATGCTTAACCAACTGAGCTACCCAGGCGCTCCCATCTAGTACATTCCTAATTCAGATAAAACTTCATTCAGTTTATGAATTCAAATTAGGTCTTACTAAATTTCAATCCTCTGGTGAATTTCTGAATTTTTTATCTCCATTTTCTCAAACGTCTTGATCAAAATGAACACCAAGTGCTTATATAATAACTTTCATGTCTTAATCATCTTTGGCAATGTTTCTATTGTCTATTTCTTACTTTAGTGTTTTCTCTTAGGATCTTATCTTTTGACATATCTAGAAATTTTTTACCATTATAGTTTTATTACTTTTGAATGTTTGACATTGGACATAAAAATGTAGAGGCTCCAAATAATATTGAGGTTTTTAAAGGATGGTTTGCAGGGGCGCCTGGGTGGCTGGGTCAGTTGAGCGACTGCCTTCTGCTCAGATCATGATCCCAGAGTCCTGGGATCAAGACCTGCATCCGGCTCTCTGCTCAACAGGGAGCCTGCTTCTCTCTCTCCCTCTCCCTGTGCTCCCCCTGTTTTGCTCTCTCTCTCTGTCAAATAAATAAATAAAATATTTTTAAAAAAGGATGGTTTGCCATTTCTCTGCCTGATAATAATGGTTTTAGGCAATTACTTATTCAATAAGGCCCAGATTATTTTTTATGCTCTTGAGCCTCCAAGATATTCAACTAAATGCTGTGGTCTCTTAACCCTATTCTTTGTTTGATGAGAATGCTAAAAGCTCTATTCTAGTTTTCAGTATATTTCCCCCTAGGTCTCCTAATCCATGTGGCAAAAGAATTGGCAAATGTCCCAAGACAGAATGCAGCTGCATTCTTTCTCCGTTACTTTTCTGCACCCCATGCTCAATAGTGGTCTACTGCAGAGCAAAGTTTGGATTTTCAGCATCATACCAATGCCTGGAATCTACAAATGCTGAGATTGAAGCACCCAAAAAAGTCAGCTCAAACGTGTCATTATCCCCTCTCCAAAGACTTTTTTTTAAAAAAGATTTTATTTATTTATTTGAGAGAGAGGGAAAGCACAGAGGGAGAGGGAGAGGGAGAAGCAGACTCCCCACTGAGCAGAGAGCCCAACATGGAGCTGGATCCCAGGACCCTGAGATCATGACCTGAGCTGAAGGCAGATGCTTAAACCAACTGAGTCACCCAGGTGACCCCCCTCTCCTAAGTCTTAAACATTTAGTTATCATTGCTCAGCAACTCTAGACTACATTCAAGCACATGATATTTGCCTTTTTTCTGTTTTTTTTCTGGTTATCTCACCCAGAAGCAGAAGTTCCCATCACCAAATTATATACAAATTTGATTCAATGTCAATACAACCTCAGCAAGTAGTTTTATTAATATTAAAGTTCAGGTAGCCAAGTATAACCAAGTCACTCATTTAAAAAGATAGTGAATTTGGAGAGCTTAAGTTGCCAGACACCAATATTTATGTTACCAAGACAGAGTTACATTTCAATACTAAACAACTAAGTCAACAGAGTGTATATTGTGAACACTTGGTTAATGAGACCATTGATAAAATACAGCACTGGGGAAAGAAAGGTTTTTTCCATCAATATGGATGGAAAAAATTGGCTATCAATATGAAAAAATCTTCCTCACATCTTACTACTTGCTTTATAGTATTTAGAAATAGTAAATTCAGATGAATCAATATAATGTTATAGACTATAAGATAACATGAATGTAAAATACAAAATAATTAGTATTCTAGAAGATAACAGGAGAATGTATTATGACTTCGGGTTTGGCAGTTTCTTGAGTATGCTACAATAAACTCAAACAAAATTTTGAATAAAATTGTAACATCTTCATTCAAAGATGCTGTTGGTAAAGTAAAAAAGCAAGTCAGAGAATAGGAGAAACATATGCAACACATAAAACTCACAATGGCTCATATGTAGTATGTATAAAGAATAACTAAATACTACTAAGAATAATTTAGGTAATCCAAGTAGGGAAATGGGCCTGAAATGGAAATGCAAATTTAATAAAGATGTTACCCTGACTTTGGGTTTCTGTTGTGAAGTAATTTGTATGAGACTGTTCTTCCCAGAAATAATAATCTCTGAACAAAAAATTTTATATATATATAATCACCACAAAAATAATAAACTCACACTTTCATCTTAAGAATGCATTGAAAGCATTTGATAAATTTATAAACTATTTATGGTTTTAAAAACAAATAGAAAGAAATTCACTTAATCTGTTGATGAACCTCTACAAAATTGGATAAACTATCATAATGGTGAAAAAGCAGTACATTAAGTTCAGAGAGATAAATTCTAAGGCATAAAGATTAGAACAAAATAATCTCATTATTTGCAAAATGTATGAACATTCATACAAAAAATCTGGAAGAATCTATGGATACATTTTTAGAAATCATTAAATGAATAAGTGAATTTAGGTACATTGTTGGATATAAGATTTTATCAGTTTGTTTCTTATGCATAACAAACCAGTCCAACATTTAGTGGCTTAAAAAAGAACCCTATTTGTTTAGTTCTCAATTCTACAGATTGGTGCTTTAGGCTGAACTCATTTATACTACTCTTCTGGTGTTGTTTGGGTTTGACTATTCTGAGTTGGCTTGCTCACCTATCTGTAGAATTTTGTTAGGCTGGTTACTTCTAGATAATGCAGTATATGCCCAATGGTCCTAAACCCATTCTTGCACCTCATTAACTGTAAAATGAGTGCACTGGTCTAATAAAATATTGTCTAGAAACCATTGTTAGTCAATCAGGTATTTTGGAATACCTATAGTGGTGCTGGCAGAGGCATTGCTATCCAGGAAAGCAAACTCTTGTTCATGATAGGCATCAATTCCTACAAGGACAAAAGTTGTTAACCTTTCTCCCTTAAGTCTAAAAGAAAAAAAAAAGGGACATAAATAACCAACTAATGAAGTTGCTGGTTGATTTCAAGGGATAGTGTTATACCAAGGCCTCATCACTGACATCTAGTTATGGTGGAATTTAGCAGAGGCAATAATTAAATACTATATGGATAGAAATCTGTGCTGTTGAACTTACTCTTAGCCTTAATCTATTTATCCATAGCCATTCCATGTTTAAGCAATACCGTTGGGCTTATTTTTAGCCTTCATCCCTGAATCCATGGCAATTCCATATTTAAGTATCAAGATCAAATCTTGACTAACGTCCTCTGGATTGATCATCCACTATAACTAGTAGTTGAGTGCCTCCTCTGTGGTGTATGTTCACTGGTGCAAATTAACAGATGGTCATAAGTCCACTCACATCTATCTCTTTGAGGTCTCCTTGTCTATAATATCAATATCTCCAAGCCCCTGATTAACCATCAGAGATATCTGCCACTGTTTAAGAGTCTATGTACATAATTATATGAAGGCATTTTCCCCCTTCATACAAAGTTATAAAGAAGTATGCTATTCAGTTTGCCTGCTTGGAGGATTTTACCTCACCACATTGCTCAGAACCATTTTTTTTTTTTTAAGATTTTATTTATTTGTCAGAGAGAAAAAGATACAGAGCACAAGCAGGGGGAGCTGCAGGCAGAGGGAGAAGCACACTCTCCACTGAGTGGGGACCCTGATGCGGGACTCTATCCCAGGACCCTGGGATCATGACCTGAGCTGAAGGCAGATGCTTAACTGACTGAACCACCCAGGCATCCCAGAACCACTCTTTGTATGAACTTTGAATGTGGCAACAATATTTTCAGTTGAAACAAAGATATCAGTCTCTAACTGTCTGTCTCCTAAGACAAAAATCACACCAATAATTTAAACAGAAGAATTTTAATACAAAAATTATTAACTAGCAAAAGGTGATTACTAAAAAGGATAAAGATGAAGTCAAAAGAACACAGTAATAACAATGTAGAGAGCATCTACTAACAATAGGGCTGAAGAAGAGTAGCTATAGAAGGAAAATATTTAGAAAGGCCAAAATTCAGACCTCATTGGTATGTGGCTGCAACTCACTGATGATGGAGAGGATCACTCTATTGCCCCAGACCAGAGCTGGTCCACAGTTAGCAGACAGATATTTACAAAGGAGAAACCACAAGATATTACTGGTGAGCAAGAAGCTTCCAAGCAGTGTGCCAGAAGACTAACCAGGTAGCTGTAATCTTGTGTTGTCAAGCAGGAAGTCTTGTGTTGTCTTATTGGGGTATCAGCAGGCCAAGGCTGCTGAGCAGGAAACCACCCAATCAGATTTAAGGAAAACTGACCAGCCATTGAGCACCACTGAGTAACCTACATACTACAGGCAACCGTGTTGTGGGAATAGGGAGAAAAGAACACCTGGACCAGAAGGAGAAGCTGTTCCTTTTCTAGTTTTCCTCTTGTGACTTTTACAGTTAATATCAAACATTCTGCTAGCTGGTTATTATCCAGATTCAGTATCACAAAGCAAGAGTAAGAAAGGCAGATGTGGTGCTGAGAGACAATAATTTGATAACTAGCATCATCTACCACTTTGGCAATTCAGCCTTTACATGCATCTTTCTCCACACTTGAATTCCATAAAACAACAAAACAGCTATATGACTTTACCTAACAAAATACAACTATCCTTCATACAAATGTATTTCTTACTCTTTCTATAAAAAAATGAGAGGAAATAAAATATCAACAATCATTATATATATCATTGGCTATATTAATCATTCCTAAAATATTGAGTCACAATATTTGCTCAATATTTTGTCTTCTAAATACTAAATTTTAATTTTAATTTTTTTCCATTAGTGGAAGTTAACTTTAAATTTAGTAAATTTTAATTTTATTTTTAATTTTTTCCATTAGTGGAGATTAACTTTAAATTTAGTGATTCAGTAGTTGTTTATCTCTCTTTTTCTCAGCTTCTTTATTTTCCATCATTTGGTCTTCTATATCACTGATTCTCTCTTCTGCCTCATTTATCCTAGCAGTTAGCACCCCCATTTTTGATTGCACCTCATTATTAGCCTTTTTGATTTCGACTTGGCTAGATTTTAGTTCTTTTATTTCTCCAGAAAGGGTTTCTCTAATAACTTCCATGCTTTTTTCAAGCCCAGCTAGTATCTTTAAAGTGATGATTCTGAACTCTAGATCTGACATCGTAATAATGTCCGTATTGACAAGGTCCCTGGCAGTCGGTACTACCTCTTGTTCTTTTTGTTGAGGTGATTTTTTCCATCTTGTCATTTTGTCCAGAGGAGAATAGATGAATGAGAGAACAAAATGCTAACAGGGTAACAACATCCCCAGAAAATACACTCTAAACAAATCAGAAAAGACCTGAAGCTGGGGGAAAAGAAAGGGAAAGAAAGAAAAAAGAAAAAAAAAGAAAAAGAAAAAGATAAAAACAAACAAAAACAGAACAAAACAAAACAAAAAAAACAGAATATGATCAAATATGATCAGGCTGGTGCACAGATCAGTGCCACACACTAGATTTTGGGTGTATTTTGGTCTGTTAGAAGAAAGTGCTTCCCAAAATTTTAAAGAAAGAAAAAGTTGTATATGTACAAAAATAAGGGTAAATATGATGAAGGGATGGAATATGACTGTAAAGATGAAAATTATAAAAGATTTTATAAAAGGAATTAATAAGATAAGTTGTTTGAAAAAAGAAGAGGATTTAAAAAAAAATGAGAGAATGTGATCAGGCAGGAGACTAGAACAAAGCATACATTGGAGATTCAGGGTATATTTTGGTCTGTTAGAAGAAACTGTATCCCAAAATTTTAAAGTCAGAAAAACTTATATATACCAAAAATAAGGTTAACTACTGTGAAGGGATAGAATATGACTCTAAAAATGAAAAATAAAAACGATTTTTTAAAAAAGGGATTGATAAGATGTTGGTTGAAAAATGGAAAAAGAAAAATTAAAAAAAAAAAAAAGTTAAAAAAATTAAAAAATTAACTTTGAAAGACTAAAGAATCATGGGAAAAAAGCCATGAATTCTATGTGCTGTATTCCCCCAGTGCTGCCATTCTGCCATTCTCATTGATTGGTAAATTTGGTCTTGGCTGGCTGTTCTTGCTGATCTTCTGGGGGAGGGGCCTGTTGCTATGGTTCTCAAATATCTTTGCTGGGGCGGAATTGCCCCACCCTTACCAGGCTAAGTAATCTGCTTGGGTTTGCTCTCAGGAGCTTTTGTTCCCTGCAAGCTTTCCGTAGAGCTCTGGAGGACGAGAGTGAAAATGGCGGCCTCTCAATCTCCACCCCGGAGGAGCCGAGAACTTGGGGTCCCACTCCTCAATGAGCCCCCAGAGAAAAGCAGTCAATCGCTCCTGTCTCCCCAGTCTCTGGCCGCATTCCGTGCTCACCTGGCCTGTGACCGAGCATTTCTATCTCTGGCACATGACCGTGTTTGGAGTCTCCAAGCCCAGCAGAGTCCTGGGGTGTGGCGCCGCACCGCTCCTCCTGGGGGAGGACGTGGAGTCTCCCCAGATCTGCCACTTGTTGGGTACCTGCTGGAGGAGCAGTGGCCCGACTGGGCTGTGGATCCCGGTTTATGGGAACCCCGAGCTGAAAGCCCACTTCTCAGGTCCTTCTCCACAGCTGGCTTCCCCACTCCAATATCTGGGAGCTATGCCGCACTCAGGCACCCCCTGGTTTCTGTGACCCCAAGAGTCCTGAGACCACACTGTCCCAGCGAGGGTTCCACCCCCTGCTTAGCCACTGGAGCGACATCCCTCAGCAGAGCAGACTTCTAAAAGTTCCAATTTTGTTCTCTGCTGTTTCTATCTCATGCCGGTAGTGGCTGATGGAAGCCCCCTCCCCCGCCGTTTATCTTCCTGAATATCGCCTCGGATTCACGTCTCCACACGTCCTACCTTCCAGAAAGTGGTCGCTTTTCTGTTCAGAGAGTTGCTGCTATTCTTTTCTTTGATCTCCTGTTGAGTTCGTAGGTGTTCAGAATGGTTTGATCCCTATCTAGCTGAATTCCTGGGACCAGATGAAATTTAGATCTCCTACTCCTCCACCATCTTGCTCCTCCTCCCATAAATGATTATTTTTTTATTCAAGCAAAATAATCATTTGTTTGACACTATAGTTGCAAAAATTTTTGGAGGGTTTAGAAATTTGTATTTTTTTTTCAATTTTTCAGATATAATGAAAAATGTAAACTTAAAAATAATAAAATTAACCTCCACTAATTTGTTATAAAATAATAATGGGAAAAAATAAATAATATGTAAAATTAATTCATATTCATAACAAGCAAAGATAAAATATGTAAAGCTACTACAGCTATCATTTTTGTAATTAATCATATGGCCACAGTTGGTTATCTACGATTTCCTTCTTCCATTAGCAATTTTATAATTATGTTTTTTACACGCAGAACATTGACTGGAAATCTTACCTAGTAAAGTAACCCAAACTTTCATTTATAAAGTATCTAAATTCCTAGTAGCTCTGCATTTTTTATTGTTGTAGTTTTCTTGAAATCTTTACAGTTACATTCAAAGGAATAAGTGGTGACCCCAGATAATTTCCTGGGTTTTCAACATTATCCCATGTGCCTTCATTGTGTAACAGCATTCAATTTACCCTTGGTAATCAGGATCAATTAATACACTACATAGAGTAATGCATTTTTCTGCATTTTCAATGGCATATGAAGCCTCAAATGACAAAATGACAGACTCATCTTCCAATTCAAAGGAAGCAATGTTATGTCTTCTGGTAGAAACTGGGACATAAAAAAAAAAAAAAAACAAATTCAATGTTTTAGTGATAGAAAATAGAAATTTTACGAGCAGGTTAATAGAAATAAATGTAAAAGGAACGACTTTAATTTCCAATCTTTATTTCCCAAACCCACATATTATGCTTATGAGGGAGACAGCACAACACAATGACCTTTTTTAAAAAAAAAATTAAGTAAGTTTTACACCCAACATAGGATTAGAACTCATGACCCTGAGATCAACAGTCATATGCTCTACTGACTGAGCCAGCCACCCCCAGAATGACCTCTGATTTTGAGAATATACTGCATCCTGGTTCCAGTCCAAGATGGTGATGTAGGAAGACCTCTAACTCACCCTTTCCATGGAACAACCCACATTACACCTATATATAGAACAATTCTTCATGAAGAACTGAGGGCCAACTGAACAGCTTCTGTACAACAAAAGACAGAGAAAACAGCAAAAGAGAATAGCAAGAGAGAAAAAGACATGTTAACAAAGGGAACCCTCACCCTCTATAGTGTGAACTGCAGTGGGAAGGTATAGTACTGAGGGACTGAGAACAGATTCCTCTGTCCTAGGACATAGGAAAAAAGGTACAGTTTAAAAGAACAGCTAGCATAAAAAAGAGATAACACTAGAACTCTGCCAAACAGCTACACTGTGCAGGAATGTTCTGAGTCAGAGGGATGGCAGAATGACACAACTTACATTCCCACTCCAATTTAAAAGGCCAGACCAGAACAGGGTCCACATATTAGCAGGTCTGGTCAACACTGCAAACTTTCAGCTTCAGCAGGCTCAGGGTCTACAAGCCCATGCCAGCCTCAGTTGCACTAGGGCACAGAGAGAAAGTCACAATTTAAAAAGGCTAAGGAGCTGTGAGAATTCCCTGTCCTCCTCCATCTTAAAAACCCAGACTGGAACGGCATCTGGTGGACACATCAAACTTCCCTCAATGAGCCCCAGGTGCCTAGCCCACACCAGCCCCCACAATTTCATCAATGTGGCCACAAAGTGGTACATACAGGGAAACCCCTGGGTAGTGCTCACTATAGCCTCAGTCTTTGTGTCAAGGTGACACAGGGACAAATCACCCCAGAAAATTCTAGGGTCACACAACTTTGGCTTCAGGTGGCTTGCTAATGCACTCCCAGTGCAGAGTGCTCAAGAACCTTGTGGCTGAAGTCTGCCTCAAATCCAGCCACCCTACCAGGGCACTTCTGCACACTGTCCTGGGAACACAAGGTCTGTGCCTGCATTGGTTTCAGACACCCTGCCAGGGAACTCCTTATATGGAGTGCCCTGGAACACTCCTGCCTGCACCAGCCTCAGCTCTAGTTGCCCAGCCAGGTCACTCCCTGTGCTGAACACACTGGGACATGTGGCTTTCACCTAATTCAGCTTCAGTTGTCCTGACAAGTTACCCCCTGTGTGGAGCACCCCAGGACATCCTGGCCTATACCTCACCACAGTGCTAGTCACCCCTTCAAAGCACTCTCTGTGTGGAGAGTCCTAGAATACTCTAGTTTATATACACTTCAGCTTCAGCTATTCCAGCAGGGTACCCTCTATGTGTAGGGCCCAGGATCCCTCAACTTGCACCCACTTTAGTTTGAGTTATTATACCAGGGCACCCTCTGTGCAGAGAGCCCAGACCTCCAGACTCACACACCACCTCAGCTCCAGCTGTCCTGCTGAGTGCCCTTAGAGCATAGAAATCCATGACATGCTGGCCTGCACTCACTTCAGCTGTCCTGACAGGTGCCCACTATATGGAAAGCTTCAGGACTCCCACCCTACAACAGCTATAGCTCCACCCAGCAACAAAAGTCACCAAGCATATACAGTCTACATAGAGGATGACCATACACAAGACCATTCCTTCAAGTTTAGAAGCAGTTGGTCCACCTAATCCATAGAAACAAACAGATAAAGCCAAGCAAAATGGGGAGACAGGTATATGCTTCAAAATAAAGAATAAGAAAAAATCCTCATAAAAAGTCTAAATGAAATGGAGATAACCAATATGCCTGATAAGTAATTTAAAGTAAAGATCATAAAGATGCTCACTGCACTGGACAGAAGCGTGGAAGAACTCAGTGAATTTCAATAAAAAGATAGAAAATATGTAAATCAGGGTGCCTGGTGGCTCAGTTAGTTAAGTGTCTGCCTTCAGCTCAGGTTATGATCTCAGGGTCCTGGGATCAAGTCCTGCATTGGGTTCCCTGCTCAGCGGGGAATCTGCTTCTCCCTCTGCTCCTCCCCCCATGCTCATGCTCAGTCTCTCTCTCACAAAAATAAATAAATAAAATCTTAAAAAAAAATAACATCAGAGTTGAAGAATACAATAACTGAAATAAAAAAAAAAACACTAGAGGGAATCAACAGCAGATTAGCAGATGCAGAAGAACAAATCAGAGATCTGGAAGATAGGATATTGGAAAGCACGCAGCTGAACAGCAAAAAGAGATCAGAATTTAAAAATGAGGGTAGGTTATCTTTTGGACAACATCAAACAAATAAACATTTGCATTGTGGGAGTCCCAGAAGAACAGGGAGAGAATGGGATAGAAAATTTATCTGAAGAAATAATAGCTGAGACAAGAGAAGATGGCCATGGAGTAGGAAGACCCTAGGCTTGTCTGATCCCACAAACACAACAAAATAACTATCAAATCATTCTAAATACCCAGAAATCAACCTGAAGACTGACAGAACAAGCTCCACAATTGAGGGACAGAAGAAGCCACACTGAAATAGAATTTGCAGACACGTGGTTTAGGGGAGAAATGGATCATGGGTGCTGTGGAGAGGAGAGAGCCATTGTTGCAGAGAATGGTGAGAAAGAGTTGAGCAAATAGGGGAACACAAAAGGAGAACATTTTGCCAAAGCCATTGCCTGGGAAAACAGAGAGGGACTGATTTTCATGAGTTCTTGCAACCAACAGGGCTTAAAGCCTGGAGTTTTAAAGGTCAGCAGGCATGGTAGGGATCCTGCCCTGATGGCACTGCCCTACTCCTGGAGAGAAGGCTGGCAAACAATCCCGGGCAGATGGCATGGAAGTAGCAATTTGAAGAATGCCTGGGCACACAGCAAGATTATTCTCTCTTCTTGGAGTGTGTCCCTGAGAGACAGTATTCATGGAGATGCCTCTCTGGGGACAAAGGAGATGGCCAGCACCATTTTCCTACTCCACACTGCAACATAAACACAGAGCCACCTGAAAGAAGCAGAACAATGCCAACACTAGCTGCTCAACTTGCATACATCGAGCCCCATGCCCCCTGTTCTATGGTGGAACTGCCCTTCTTAGAAAAGTTTGCCTCAATCCCAGTGCAATGGGTCCCTTCCACAGAAGGCCAGCAGAAACACCACATCTCCCAACCAGATAGTTCTACAGGGCTTACGTTCTACTGAAAGTAGTATCAGGTCTCATTCAACAAGCAGACTAGAGCATACCTAATTAAAACTTGCTATATTCTGGTCAAGGACCAAACAATGCCCACTACAGACAAAGAGAGCTTCTGCAGGCGACTGGCTGGAAGGATAGCACCAAAACACAACAGCAGAGCACATGCAGGACACACAAAAGACACACACTGAAGTGCCAGGCCCTGGACACTACATGACCTCTTCTTCATAAAGCCATTACTCTCAGGAGCAGGATACATAACTGGCTTTTCTAACACAGAGAAGAAGGAAGAGACTTAGACAAAATTCCAAGACAGAAGAATTCATTCAAAATGAAAGAACAAGATAAGGCTATGGCCAAAGATCTAAGCACAACAGATAAGAGTAACATGCCTGATGGAGAATGTAAAGCAACAATCATAAGGATATTCACTGGGCTTGAGAAAAGAATGGAAGACATCAGGGAGAATCTTACCACAGAATTAAAAGAGTCAGAAATGAAAAATGCAATAATTGAGATTGGAAACAGGCTTGATGCAATGAACAGTAGGCTGGTAAAAGCAGAGGAATGAATTAGTGATACAGAAGACAAAATAATGGAAAATAAGGAAGCTGAACAAAAGGAAGAAAGAAGAAATATGGAACACAAGAATAGACTTAGGGGAACTCAGTGACTCCATCAAACATAATAACATTCATATTATAAAAGTCCCAGAAGAAGAAGAGAGAAAAGGGGGCAGAAAATTTATTTGAGGAAATACGAGCTAAAAACTTCCCTAATCTGGGAAAGGAAACAGACATCTAGATCCAAGAGGCACAAAGAACTCCTATAAAAATCAACAAAAGCAGGCCAATACCAACACATATTGTAATTACATTTTCAAAATATAATTATTAAAAAAATAATAAAAGCAGCAAAAGAAGTAAGTTATAAGGGAAAACTCATAAGGCTTGCTGTAGATTTCTCAACAGAAACTTGGCAAGCCAGAAGAGAGTAACATGATATATTCAAAGTGCTGAATGGGAAAAATCTGCATCCAAGAATACTCTATCTAGCAAGGTTATCATTCAGACTAGAAGGAGAGATAAAGAGTTTCCCAGACAAAAAAAAAATTAGAGGTTCCTTGACCACTAAACCAGCCATGCAAGAAATATTAAAGGGAACTTTTTGAGTGGAAGAAAGACCAAAATGACAAAAATAAGAAAGGATCAAAGAAAATCTCCAGAAACCATGACAAAACAAGTAAAAAAAAAAAAAATGGCAATAAATACGTATCTATCAATGATTACTCTAAATGTAAATGGACTAAATGCTCCAAAAAGACAAAGTTGGTCAGAATGGATGAGAAACAAGACCCATCTATATGCTGCCTACAAGAGACTCATTTTAGACCTACAGACAACTGCAGATTGAAAGTGAGAGGATGGAGAACCAGTTATCATGCTTATGGATGTCAAAAGAAAGCTAAAGTAGCAATACTTATATCAGACAAACTAGACTTTAAAACAGACTGTAACAAGAGATGAAGAGGGGCACTATATCCCAATAAAAAGGACAATCCAACAAGAAGAACTAACAATTGTAAATATTTATGCACCCAACATGGGAGTACCCAAATATATAAAACAATAACAAACATAAAGGAACTCATTGATAATAATACAATAATAGTACAGGACTTTAACACCCCACTTACATCAATGATCAGATCATCTAAACAGAAAATCAACAAGGAAACAATGGCTTTGAATGACACACTGAACCTGATGGACTTAATAGATATATTCAGAACATTCCATCCTAAAAGAGCAGAACACACATTCTTTTCAGGTGCACATGGAACATTCTCCAGAATAGATTACATATTAGGTCACAAGTTAAGCCTCAACAAATACAAAAAAAAGACTGAGATCATGCATATTTTCTGAACAAAATGCTATGAAACTAGAAGTCAACCACAAGAAAAAAATTGGAAAAACCACAAATACATGGAGGTTAAACCACATACTACTAAATAATGAATGGGTTAACCAAGTCATCAAAGAAGAAATAAAAAAAAAATACATGGACCCAAATGAAAATGAAAACACAATGGTCCAAACCCTTTGGGATAGAGAAAAAGCTGTCCTAAGAATGAAATATATAGCAATACAGGCCTACCTCAAGAAGTAAGAAAAGTCTCAAATATACAACTCAAACTTACACCTAAAGGAATTAGAAAAAGAACAGCAAATGAAGCCTAAAACCAGCAGAAGGAAGTTAATAATAAAAATTATAGCAAAAATAATGACATAGAAACTAAAAAACAAACAAAAAACCACCACCACAACAATAGAACAGATCAATGAAACCAGGAGCTGGTTCACTGAAAAAAAAAAAAAGTTGATAAGCCTCTAGTCAGACTTATCAAAAAGAAGAGAGAGAGAAAGCACCCAAATAAATAAAATCACCAATGAGAGAAGAAAAATAACAACCAACACCATAGAAATACAAATTATAAGAAATTTATATGAAATTATGAAAAACTATATGCCAACAAATTGGACAATGTGGAAGAAATAGATAAATTCCTAGAAACATATGAACTACCAAAACTGAAACAGGAAGAAATAGAAAACTTGAACAGACCAATAACCTGCAATGAAATTGAATTGCATTGAATTTGATTCAATTTTGTTTGTCTCCCAACAAACAAAAATCCAGGGCCAAATGTCTTCACAGGTGAATTCTAACAAACACTTAAAGAAGAGTTAATTCCTATTCTCCTCAAACTATTACAAAATACTAAAAAAGAAGGAAAACTTCCAAATTCATTCTATGAGGCCAGCATTACCCTGATACCAAAATCAGAAATAGACCCCACTAAAAAGGAAAATTACAGACCAAATCCCTGATGGACGTGGATACAAAAATTCTAGACAAGGTACTAGAAAATTGAATCCAACAGTACATTAAAAGAAGCACTCAACACAATTAAGTGGGGTTTATTACTGGGTTGCAAGGGAAGCTCAATATTTGGAAATCAATCAACATGATACACCACATTAATAAAAGAAAGGGTAAGAACCATATGATTTTTTTAATAGATACAGAAAAAGCATTTGACAAAGTAAACCTTTCATTCATTATAAAAAACCTCAACAAAGTAGGGTTAGAGGAAACATACCTCAACATATGAAAGGCCATATATGAAAAAAAACACAACTAATCATCCTCAATGGGGAAAAAACTGAGAGATTTTCCTCCAGAGTCAGGAACAAGCCAGGGATGTCCACTCTCAGCACTTATACTCCATATAGTACTGGAAGTCCTAGCCACAGCAATCAGACAACAAAAAGACAAAAAAGAACCCAAATCAGCAAGAAAGAAGTCAAACTTTCATTATTTGCAGATAACATGATACTCTATATAGAAAACTCAAAAGACTCCACCAAAAAATTGCTAGAAATGCTGACAGACAAATTCAGTAGTTGCAGGATCCAGGATCAATGTACAGAAATCTGTTGTATTCCCATATACCAATAATGAAGCAGCAGAAAGAGAAATCAAAAAATCAATTCCATTTACAATTGCACCAAAAATCATAAGATACCTAGGAATAAACCTAAACAAAGAGGTGAAATACTATACTCTGAAAAGTATAAAACACTGATGAAAGAAATTGAAGATGACACAAAGAAATGGAAAGACATTCCATGCTCATGGACTGGAAGGACAAATATTGTTAAAATGATTTTATTACACTAAGCAATCTACATATTTAATGCAATCCCTATCAAAATACCAAAAGCATTTTTTCACAGAGCTAGATGAAACAATCTTAAAATTTGTATGGAACCACAAAAGATCCTGAATAGCCAAAGCAATTTTGAAAAAGAAAAGCAAAGCTGGAGGCATCTCAGTTCTTGACTTAATTTATATTACAAAGCATAGTGATCAAAACAGTATGGCATTGGCACAAAAATAGACACATAGATCAATGGAACAGAATAGAAAGCTCAGAAATGAACCCACTACTATATGTTTAATTAATCTTCAACAAAGCAGGAATGAATATGCAGTGGGATAAAGACAATCTCTTCAAAAACAGGTGTTGGGAAAACTGGAAAGTGACATGCAAAAGAGTGAGACTGGACCATTTTCTTACACCTTAGACAAAAATAAATTCAAAATGGATTAAAGACCTAAATGTGAGACAGGAAACCATCAAAATCCTAGAGAACACAGGTAGTAACCTCTTTGACCAATTTGGCCTTAGCAACTTCTTTCTATATATTTCCCCTGAAGCAAGAGAAACAAAAGCAAAAAGAAACTATTGGGACTTCATCAGAATAAAAAACTTATGCACAGAGAAGGAACCAGTCAACAAAACTATAATGCAACCTATGGAATGGAGAAGATATTTGCAAATAATGTATCTGATGAAGGGTTTGTAAACAAAATCTATAAAAATCTTAGAAAACTCAACATCCAAAAGTCAAATAATCCAGTTAAGAAATGTGGAGAAGACACAAATAGACATTTTTCCAAAGAAAACATACAGTTGACTAACAGACATGTGAAAAGATGCTCAACATCACTTATCATCAGGGAAATACAAATCAAAACCACAATGAGATATCACCTCAAACCTGTCAGAATGGCCAAACTCAATAACACAGGAAAGAACAGGTGTTGGCAAAGACGTGGGGAAAGGAGAACCCTCTTACACTGTGGGTGGGAATCCAAACTGGTGCAACTACTCTGGAAAACAGTATGGAGATTCCTCAAATAGTTAAAATTAGAACTACCCTATGGCCCAGAAATTACACTACTAGGATTTTATCCAAAGGATACAAAAACACTAAGTTGAAGGATACATGCACCTCAGTATTTATAGCAGCATTATCTACAATAGCCAAATTATGGAGACAGACAAAATGTCCATTGATAAGTGGATAAAGGAGAGGTGGTGTATATATATTACTCAGTCATAAAAAATGAATGAAATCTTGCCATTTGCAATGATGTGTATGGAGCTAGAGAATATTATGCTAAGGAAAATAAGTCAGTCAGAGAAAGACAAATACCATATGATTTCATTCATACGTGAAATTTAAAAACAAAACAAATGATCAGAGGGAAAAAAGAGAGTGGTCAACGAAGAAACACTCTTATCTATAGAGAACAAACTGATGGTTACCAGAGTGCAGATGGCTGGGGAGATGGGTGAAATAGGTGATGGGTATAAGGAGTGCACTTGTTGTGATGGGTACCAGGTGTTATATGGGTGTTGAATCACTAAATTGTGTATACCTGAAACTAATATTATAGTGTAAGTTAACAACTGGAATTTAAATTAAAACTTATTAAAAAAGAAAGAAAAGAAAGAATTACTGAAAACTTCCTTGACCTAGGGAAAGAAATAGACATCCAGGTCCAAGAAAGTTCCAAATAAGATGGACCCAAGAAGACCCAAACCACACATATAGTAATTAAAATGTCAAAGGTTAAAGATAAGGAGAGAATTTTAAAAGCAGAAAGAAACAAAAAAATTATGTACTGGTGAAAATCTATAATGCTATCAGCTGACTTTTCAGCAGAAACTGCTGGCCAGGAGGAAGAGGCATGATATATTGAAAGTGCTGAAAGAAAAAACCCTACTGAGGTGCCTGGGTGTCTCAGTCAGTTAAGCGGCTGCCTTTGGCTCAGGTCATGATCCCAGGGTCCTGGGATCGAGTCCTGCATCAGGCTCCCTGCTCAGCCGGAGAGCCTGCTTCTCCGTCTCCTTCTGCCTGCCTCTTTGCCTACTTGTGCTCTCTCTCTATCTCTCTGTCAAATAAATAAATAAAGTCTTTTTTAAAAAAAGAAAAAAAACCTACCACCAAGAATACTCTCCCAGGCCAGGTTATCATTCTAATTTAAAGGTGAGATACTTTCCCAGACAAATAAAAGATAAAGGAGTTTATCACCACTAAACCAATCTTATAAGAAATGTTAAAGAGCTGTGGCTAAAATTGACAACACAAAAAAACAAGAAGTTTTGGTGAGGATGCAGAGAAAAGGGGAATGCTTTTACAGTGTTGGTGGGAAAGCAAAATGGTACAGCCACTCTGGAAAACTGTATGGAGTTTCCTCAAAATGTTAAAAATAGAATTAGCCTATGATCTAGCAATCACAGTACTATGTATTTACCAAAAGAATGCAGAAGTACTAATTTGAAGGGATACATGCACCCTGTTTATAGCTGCATTATCTAGAATAGCCAAATTATGAACAGACCCCACACGTCCCTCAAATGTTGAATGGGTAAAGAAGATGTGGTATATACATACAATGAAATATTACTCAACCACAGAAAAGAATGAAGTCTTGCCATTTGCAACAATGTGGATAGAACTAAAGAGTATTATACTAAGCAAAATAAGTCAGTCAGAGGAAGACAAATACCATACAATTTCGCTCATAAGGGGAATTTAAGAAACAAAACAAATGATTATAGGGGGAAAAGAGAAAGGAAAACCAAGAACAGGCTCTCAAGTATAGAAGAAACCAATGGTTACCAGAGGGGTGGTGGGGGGAAGATGGGTTAAAAAGGGGATGGGGAAGGAAGTGGCATGATATATTCAATGTGCTAAATGGGAAAAATATGCAGCCAAGAATACTTAATCCAGCAAGGCTGTCATTCAGAATAGGAGAGATAAATAGTTTCCAGGACAAACAAAACTAAAGGAATTCATGAACACTAAACCATCCCTGCAAGAAATATTAAAGGGGATTCTTTGAGCAAAGAGAGAGCCCAAAAGTAACAAAGACGAGAAAGAAAAGAGACAATCTACAGAAATAGCGGCTTTATAGGTAATAGAATGGCACTAAATTCATATCTTTTAATAATTACTCTGAATTTAAATAGACTAAATGCTCCAATCAAAAGACACAGGGTATCAGATTTGATTTGAAAAAAAGACCTATTGATATGCTGTCTACAAAGACTCATTTTAGACCCAAAGACACCTCTGGATTAAAATTGAGGGGGTGAAAAACCATTTATCATGCTAATGGACATCCAAAGAAAGCTGGAATATGAATCCTTATATCAAACTAGATTTTAAACCAAAAACTGTAATAAGAGATGAAGGACACTATATTATAATAAAAGGGTCTATCCAACAAGAGGACCTAACAATTGTAAATATTTATGCCCCTAACTTGGTAGCAGCCAAGTATATAAATCAATTAATAACAAAAACTAAAAGAAACACATTGATAATAATATGATAATAGTATGGGACTTTAACACTCCACTCACAGCAATGAACAAATCATCTAAGCAGATCAACAAGTAAACAAGGACTTTGACTGACACACTGGGCCAGATGATATATTCAGAGCATTTCATCCTAAAGCAACAGAACACACATTCTTCTCAAGTGCACATGGAACATTCTCCAGAATAGATCACAGACTGGGTCACAAGTCAGGTCTCAACTGGAACAAAAAGATGGAGAGTATACCATGTATATTTTCAGACCATGATGCTATAAAACTTGAACTCAACCACAAGAAAAAATTAAGGAACACAAATAAATGGAGGTTAAAGAGCATCCTACCAAAGAATGAATGGGTCGACCAGGAAATTAAAGAATTTTTAAAAAGTACATGGAAGTAAATGAAAATGAAAACATGACGGTTCAAAACCTATGGGATGAAGCAAAGGCAGTCCTAAGAGGGAAGTATATAGCAATACAAGCCTTACTCAAGAAACAAGAAACATCTCAAATACACAATACTTTACACCTAAAGGACCTGGAAAAAGAATAGCAAATAAAGCCTAAATTCAGCAGCAGAAGAGAAATAGTAAAGATTAGATAAAGGATTTCCAAATATTTTCTCCCATTTTGTGGGTTGCCTTGTTACTGTGTGGGGTCTTTTGATGCACAGTTTTTAATTTTCATGAAGTCCAATTTGTTTACTTTTGTTACTGGTGTCTTTGATGTTATATCCAAGAAATCATTGCCAAATTCAATATTGTGGAATTTTTGCCCTATGTTTTCTTTTGTTTTTCTTAGAATACTTTTGTAGTTTTCTTATGTTTAAGTCTTTGATCATTTTGGGTTAATTTTTGTACATGGTGTTGGGCAAGGGTCTAGTTCCATTCATTTGCATATGGTTGTTTTTCCAGCACCATTTATTGAAAAGATTGTCCTTTCCCCATTGAATAGTCTTGCCACTTTTCTCAATAATAATTTGACCATATATGTGAAGGTTTATATCTGGACTCTATATTCATCCATTGGTCTACATGTCTGTCAATACCATTCTTTTTTTTTTCTGTAGATTTGTAGTTGGTTTTAAAATCAGGAAGTGTGAGTCCTCCAATTTTGCTCATCTTGTTAAATATTGTTTTGGCTATTTGAATTTCAGGATATATTTTCCTATTTCTCCAAAAATGTCATTTTGATTTTGATGGAATTATATTGAATCTGTAGACTTCTGTGGGTAGTATTTGCATCTTAATATTAAGTCAACCAACCCATGAACATGGATGTCTATTTATATCTTCTTTAAACTTCTTTAAGCAATGTTTTGTAGTTTTCATTATATTTCTTTCACTTTCTTGGTTGTTTGTTCATGAGTATTTCATTCTTTTTGATGTTATTATAAATGGAACTGTTCTTTTTTGGATTTGTCATTGTTAAGTGTACAGAAATGTAACTGATATTTTGGGTATTGATTTTGTATCCTGCTGTTTTGCTGGATTTATTAGGTCTAACAATTTTGGGGGGCATTTTTAGGATTTTGTATGTATGATATCATCTGTGAATAGAGATAATTTTTCTTTGCAGTTTAGATGCCTAATTTATTTTTCTTGCCGAATTGTTCTGGCTAGAACTTTCAGGGCTTTGTTGAAAAGAAGTGGCAAAATGGGCATCCTTGCCTTCTTCCTGATTTTAGAGGAAATGTTTTCAATCTCTTACCACTGAACATAATGTTAGCTATAGGTTTTCATATATGTCTTTTATTATTTTGAAATAGTTTCCTTCTGTTCTTACCTTGTTGTTTTTGTCATGAATGGGTGTGCATTTTGTCAAATGCTTTATTCACATCATTGATGTGAACATGTGGTTCTTTTCCTTTATTCTGTTAGTGTGGTGTGTTGCATTGATTCCTTTTGTATATTGAACTCCTTGGTGAATTTTATAACTACATTTGCTGCAAACTGTATAGGAAACAAACCAATGAAATATTTTCAGTATCTTTCCTTCATCCTATTGTTTGAGAATAAAAATGTGTAATTTGCCTTCCACATTCTGGATATTATGTAATGGCTTCACCATGTACCATTACTCAAAGCCAAAATCTGTTTCAACAACATAATATACCTACACCTTACTGGTTATAACAGAAACATAAAAAAATAAGTTCTTTGTATTGTAGATAAGTACTCTATAAAATACTTTTTAAAGTCTCACAATACTTACAGGCTAGGTTCTATTTTACCCATTTTATAATTAAGGGAACTAAAGATAGATGTTAGGTTTATTTTGACACATAGCTAGTAAGTGATGGAGATTTGGAAGCATCAGTTTCTTTAACACATTTCAGCTTTTTCACCAGTATTATACATACTTATCTGTTTCAGTGTCCAGATATCTTTTGCTAACCTTTCTAATTAATACTAAAAACTTGTACGTAAAATCTCTCAGGCTTTCAACCTAAACATATAACCTGCAAAAAAAATCTGGTTTATATTTTATCTTTCATTGATTAATTGATTGATTTTTTATTTTTTTAAAAGATTTTATTTTTAAGTAATCTCTACACCTAAGGTGGGGCTCAAACTCACAACCCCAAGATCAAGAGTTGCATGCTTTTCTGACTGAGCCAGCCAGGTGCCCCTATATTTTACCTTTTAAACCTTATCCATTTCATATTTATTTTAAAATCATGTTACAGAATAGTCAATCATTACTCAAGTATTCCGTATTTGCAAATTTGCCTACTTGCTAGGATTTATAACCCCCAAAACAATATTCATAGATCTCACTTGGTCATTTGAATTAATGCTCAAGGTGACAAAAAATTCAGTCACACTAAGGCTCACATTTTCAGCTGAGGTTGAACAGACGATACTCTGGTCTCTTATTTCAGCTCTCATACAGAGAGGAGCAGAGGATAAAAAAGGTAGGGAACAGTGCACTGTATTGCAAGAAGCTCACATTGTGGGGCCATTGGAGAGTGTTTGAATCTCAACTCTGGCATCTATTAGTGGGGTGGCCCCATGCAAGTCACTTTTCACTTCTGAACCCCCTTTGCTTCTTTGTAAACTAGAGAAAATAGAATCTCCAAAGGATGGTTTGCTTTTAGAATTTCAGATTATATATATGAGATATATACATATTTCCCCGAGAAGCAATGATTCAGTAGTAGCTAATTCAGAGTGGTGGGACTTTATGAAACATAGCTACCACAATAATCAAATGTATTACTATGATCCCACTTGTATAAGGATATTTAAATTACATATTTTTAATAGATAAAAGGTCCAGTAGGCTGTACAGCCCTCTTGTGAGATAGAATTATGCTTATATATTACTTGGGGAATACTTTTTGAAAATTAAATATCAAAACCCTTTCTCTCATTCAAATATCAGAGCTCTTTAACAAAGTAAATATGAACACAAACAATTTTACAAATGATTATGTATGAATTGATTTGGCCCATATAGTCCAAAGAATAAAAGGCACAGAAAATACAAATAATGATTTCTTATTGCATGCATTTAAGAAACTTTGCCATCTCTGCTGTTTGTCCCAATCTTCCTGTGCACTGTAATTTGTAGAAGCGATGTTTCAGGATCTACAGTAAGGAAGACGTGTGTGAGCTTTCCCCAGTGCCTGGCAGCATCCTTATTCTTCATTTGTCCTCTCACATCCCATCACTCTTTGAACTTCCAAGCCCCAATACACACACACACACACACACACACACACACAGAGGCACGCACTCACCCGCCACAGAATCAGACTTTGTACATTCCAGGAAGAGGCTCCCTCCACCATCCATACACTTTGGGGTGAGACCCTACCACCATCCAGAGACTTTGAGACTTGACCTCAGCCCCAGCAGGTGAAGAAGTACTGCTCTTAAGGCCCCACCTCCCAGAAGATGCGCGCCCTCTTCTCCAAGTGCGGGGTCAGGCAAGTGAGGGGCAACTGTCTCAGTCCTGCTCCGAGCTCTCCAAGCAGCAGGCCCAGGAGGATCCTGACTCTAAGCGGGCTCTGACAAGACGCTGGGCTCTCCCCAGCTAGACCCGGGGTTCTGGAGCAAGGTTCTGGGGCCCGCCATGCCCAGAGGCTCTGCGACAGGTGGCCCTCTATGGAGCAGGGTCCTTCACTCACGATGGCCCGCGGAGGTCAGCCGGCCCAGGCCTGAGAGGATCAGCAGGAGAGACAGCATTGCGGGGCCTGCCGGCCTTGCCACGGTAATGGCTGTTAGCTGCGGAACGGCGGCCGCACGCGCGGGACCTGCGTTCTGGGCCGGTGGGGCTGGGGTCTGAGCCAGAGGCGCGGAGGTGGGGGAGGAGGGCGCAGCTGCTCCGCCCACCCCGCCCCCTCTGCGGACCCGCAGGAGCAGTCGCAGTCGCAGTCGCAGTCGCAGTCGCGGTCCCGGGCGCCCACCCACCGCCCGCTGCGCGCAGGAGGCACACGCCAACCTGTCCTGCTGCCCACTTGGGCTTGGGCTTTATTTTCCAAAACGCGGACATTGGAAGCGCATTCAGGGATGTGAGGGTCGTAAAGTGCATTTTCTCCTCTGGAAATGGGCCATCTGCTGGTGAAGTGCTTGGCAATGTTAATAGTTCACGTCGTAGTTTTCTGGCACAATGGCTGAATCACTGTGGTGAAGGAAAACAGAAAATGGAAATTCACAATATGTTTAGTGGCAGACAGTTGCCTGTTTTAACCGTATCTACTGCTGGATTTCTAATTTTCTCAGGTCAAAACACACACATGAAAAGAAAAAACACTAAAAATCCAAAAATCAATTCTATTATAGACAAGTTTGTTTCTTACAAAACTAAGGAGTCCAAATAAAATGCTAAACAAATGTAAATATGTGTTTATTATTCTAGTATTGATTTATAATTTAAGTATGAGGCAAAATAATTATGGCTATGAAATGAGTGAAAAATAATCAAAATATGTTTATTCAGTTTTGTACACTTTTGTTTCTTAGAAAAAAATCTATGTTTAGGAGACTAAGCGGTCCTTGGCCATTTTTTAATCAGGTGCTTGTTTTTGTTGTTGAGTCTCAGTAGTTCCCTTATCAGATATATGCTTTCCAAATATTTTTGCCCATTTTTGGGGGTTGTCATTTACTCTGTTATTCTGGGTATATATCCAAAATAACTGAAATCAGGGTTCAGAAGAGAGATTTGTATGCTAATGTTCATTGCAGCATTATTCACAGTAACTAAAAGGTGGAAGCAACCCAAGTGTCCATGACAGATGAACAGATAAGCAAAATGTGGTATGTACATACAATGGAAAATTTCAGTTTTAAAAAGGAAGGAAATTCTGCAATATGCTATAACATGGATGAAACTTGAAGACATTATGCTAAGTAAAATAAGCCAGTGACAAAAGACAAATACTGTATGAATCCACTTACATGAGGTACCTGGAGTAGTCAAATTCCTAGAGACAGAAAGCAGAATTGTGTTGCCAGGGCTTGGAAGAGGGATAAATGGGGCCTTATTTAATGGATATAGAGTTCCAGTTTTGCAAAATGAAGAGTTCAGGTGATGCTTGGTGGTGATGTTTGCACAACAATGTGAATATACTCTATAGCAATGAACTATACACATAAACATGGTTAAGTTGGTATATTTTTATGTTAGGTGTATTAAAAAATAAAAAAAAATCCTGAAATTAGGCAACTAATCAACCTGTATATTAAACCATGAAATGACAGTTCTTTCCAAGCTAACTCTATTGCCTTTCAATGTGTGAACTCCATATTAACTGGGGGAAAAATTTCATTTATTTAAAACAGAATGACCTAATTTCAATTTCATAAGGACTATTTTTTACAAGATATTCTTAAATTTTCCTTCCATGAAACTTGTGCTGATATGCCTTAAAATAAATACCTATAGAAAAATTCAAATATTTATTGCTCTTCCTATTTGTAAACAGAAACACAAAAAGTTTTTTTTAGAAAGTTTAATTCTCATACTTCTTTCTAAATATTTGTTTCAGTAGCAAATAACATAATATTTAATCCTAAAATGTCCATGTCAGTTTATTTTACTCAAGTATTTACTTCTTGGGTCGCCTGGGTGGCTCAGTCAGTTAAGCATCTGACTCTTGATTTCAGCTCAGGTCATGATCTCAGGGTCATGAGATGGAGCCCCATGTCAGGCTCCATGCTGAGCCTGGAGCCTGCTTAAGATTCTCTCTCTCCTCTCTCTCTCTCTGCCTCTCCCTGCCACTAGTGCTCTCTCTCTCTCTTAAAAAAAAATCATCTATATATCCAAACAGGTCAGAGACTGAAGGAAACCAGATATGCATAAAAGATGTCATAGCTAGCAATTATAAATTCATTGTTAGCATGATATACGAAGTTCTCTGGGAATATAGCTAATTTGTTTTCTCTGCATACATCAAATGTAGATACAGAAAGGATGTCACATTTGAGACTTAAACCATAATTGGATGAGTAAATGATTTGTATAAAGTCAGTAAATTTTCTCCAAAGAGTAATATTAACTCATCCAAAATCTTTAAGTGTGAATGAATGATATTTTATCTCAAAAAAGTAACTTATCATAGTCCTAGGGATGGTGAGTTAGGAATAATGAGGACTGGAGACAGTAAATCCCCTAGAAGAATTTTGCATAGTTTAGGCCAGAAATGTCAATATCCTCATGGCTAAACCATGAGGAGAGAAAATAGAAATATGAGAGGTATTTCAGAAAAGTAATTAAAAACAGAATCTCTATCAACCCACCAAAAATCCTCTTCACAAATGTAGAAAGGAACAAAGCAGTTTTATTATTGAGTAAGTGCTAAACCTAACTGAGTTGTGCTAAGGAGATTGCAAAGACAGAAAGAAATCTCACCCTTTTATGTAACCAGGCAGATACAGTCCATATCATACATGTTAACTTTCTTTATCCAAAGTACAAAAAAACTTCCAGTTTCTTTAGGATAACCAAGAAGTTACAGCTTGGAACCAGACCCCCAGGTTAAACTCCCAAAGAGCCAGGGAGATAGGAAGCTATCTTCCTTAATATTTACGTTTGAAATAGATGCCTGTCTACAAAGTCCTTAAGGAAAATATTCCTGGAATGTGAAGTTGACAAATCTTATTTAATTTTCAAAAAGAATTACATACATCCCAAAGAGACAGAGAATGGATTAACAATTACATTTTCTCCATTTAGTACGCTGAATGGAGCACTGGGTGTTATACACAAACAATGAATCATGGAACACTACATCAAAAACTAATGATGTAATGTATGGTGATTAACATAACATAATAATAAAAAAAAACAATTACATTTTCTAAAGGAAATAAGCTAAAAAAAGGGAGTGTGTGTATTAGTTTCTTTCAAGTCTGGTGCCAGGGAAAATTAATGTCTTATTTCGTAGATTTGTATTTACCCTTACAACGTATAGGGAACAAAACAGGCGTGTTGACTGATTTGATATGAAGCTGATGAATTGTTAAGGCAACTAAGCAACTCAGATGATAGTGTCACCAATTTTAGGAGAGACAAATTTGTGCAGGAGTTGGGAGATAATCAATTGGGTTGAAGACTTGTTGAATTTGAGGTCTTTGTGGACGAGCAATAGGTTGTTGGAGATAGATTTTGATCCTTACAATTTGAATTAAACACTTAAAAAGGCAATGTGAAGGAAAGAGAGTGAATTAGACAACTTAAGAAAAATATATAGAAAGAAAAGTGGCTGTCCAAAAGGAATTTGTAGATCATACAGATGATTTCAGTGATTAAGGGAATAGCAATCAAGAGAGAAAATGAAACTGCTAAAGATTAAAAATTAGGGCAGGTTAGGAATTAGAATGTTGATGTTGTGATTTTGTCAAATGCTTTTCTTGCATCTGTTGAGTTGATCTTTTAAAAATCCAGTCTAATATGGTAAATTATTGGTTGAATATTAAGGTAAACCAACTTTGTATTCCCTGGATAAATCACATTTGATCATGATGTATTATCCCTTTTTATATAACATTGGATTCAGTTCATTAAATTTTGTTAAAATTTCCATCCACTTTCATGAGGGATACAAATTGATAGTATCTTTCTTATGTTGTTATTTATTTGTCTCTCTGGTCCCTGGAGAGGGGAGTTTGTACCCACCACTATCTGGGAAGCTTTTCCAGAAGAGTGAACATTCTCCCCTCATGTGTCCCAGGCATCCCTCAGATCCCTGCCTTCACCCTGTGTGTGTCCTGGCCATCTGCCCTCCTGATAGTGCACTGCACCTGTGTTCTATCCCAGGCAGGCACGCTGAGTTTTAAAACTCCCACTTTAGGGGCCTGGTGTGGCACAAGCCCATGTTGGTCTTCTGGGGGAAGGTCTCCCTGATTTGGGACTGACACAGGTTTGCCCCACAAGAGCAGTTGCTCCAAAGCGCTGTGGAGTTTGGAGTAAAGTGCAGCAAAGAGCCAGTGTGCAGGTTAGCCATCCTCAACAGGTGTCTCTGCACCTATGCTGAAGGCCAGGGGAGGGTAATGGGTCCCACCAGCTCTTTTGTTCCTGGAGAGGAAATGCACCTCTCCCAGATGCACCCCAACAAGGGGGAACCATCTCTCCCTTCGTGTCCCAGAGGATCCTCAGATGGCACCATTTGTTCCCTCCTTCTCCACAGGAGCACTGCAACACAGTCAGGGCTCCTTCCATGGACTTCTAAAACTCCAGTCTGTGAGCCCCGCTAATTTAAAAAACTCATGAATATCAGCCCCCTTCTTCTTTCCAGTCATGGCTTTGGGGAAGTGTTTCTCTTTTTTGTTTTTTTTTATGTTTTCTAAATTTTTTTTAAAATTTTTATTGTTATGTTAATCACCATACATTACATCATTAGTTTTTGATGTAGTGTTCCATGATTCATGGTTTGTGCATAACACCCAGTGCTCCATGCAGAACATGCCCTCTTTAATACCCATCACCAGGCTAACCCATCCCCCTACCCCACTCCCCTCTAAAATGCTCAGTTTGTTTTTCAGAGTCCATTGTCTCTCATGGTTCGTCTCCCACTCTGATTTCCCCCCCTTCATTCTTCCCCTCCTGCCATCTTCTTCTTTTTTTTTTCTTAACATATATTGCATTATTTGTTTCAGAGGTACAGGTCTGTGATTCAACAGTCTTGCACAATTCATAGCACTCACCATAGCACATACCCTCCCCAGTGTCTATCACCCAACCACCCCATCTTTCCCAAAACACCCCCCATTCCAGCAACCCTCAGTTTGTTTCCTGAGGTTAAGAATTCCTCATATCAGTGAGGTCATATGATACATGTCTTTCTCTGATTGACTTATTTCGCTCAGCATAACACCCTCCAGTTCCATCCACGTCATTGCAAATGCCAAGATCTCCTTCCTTTTGATGGCTGCATAATATGCCATTGTATATATATATCACATATTCTTTATCCATTTATCTGTTGATAGACCTCTTGGCTCTTTCCACAGTTTGGCTATTGTGGACATTGCTGCTATAAACATCGGGGTGCACGTACCCCTTCGGATCCCTACATTTGTATCTTTGGGGTAAATAACCAGTAGTGCAATTACTGGATCATATGGTAGCTCTATTTTCAACTTTTTGAGGAACCTCCATACTGTTTTCCAGAGTGGCTGCACCAGCTTGCATTCCCACCAACAGTGCAGGAGAGTTCCCCTTTCTCCGCATTCCCATCAACATCTGTCGTTTCCTGACTTGTTAATTTTAGCCATTCTGACTGGTGTGAGGTGGTATCTCATTGAAGTTTTGATTTGGATTTCCCTGATGCCGAGTGATGTTGAGCACTTTTTCATATGTCTGTTGGCCATTTGGATGTCTTCTTTGGAAAAATGTCTGTTCATGTCTTCTGCCCATTTCTTGATTGGATCATTTGTTCTTTGGGTGTTGAGTTTAAGAAGTTCTTTATAGATTTTGGATACTAGCCCTTTATCTGATCTGTCATTTGCAAATATCTTCTCCCATTCTGTCGGTTGTCTTTTGGTTTTGTTGACTGTTCCCTTTGCTGTGCAAAAGCTTTTTATCTTGATGAAGTCCCAATAGTTCATTTTTGCCCTTGCTTCCCTTGCCTTTGGCAATGTTTCTAGGAAGAAGTTGCTGCAGCTGAAGTCGAAGACGTTGCTGCCTGTGTTGTCCTTTAGGATTTTGATGGACTCCTGTCTCACATTGAGGTCTTTCAACCATTTTGAGCCTATTTTTGTGTGTGGTGTAAGGAAATGGTCCAGTTTCATTTTTCTGCATATGGCTGTCCAATTTTCCCAACACCGTTTGCTGAAGAGACTGTCTTTTTTCCATTGGACATTCTTTCCTGCTTTGTCAAAGATTAATTGACCATAGAGTTGAGGGTCCATTTTTGGGTTGTCTATTCTGTTCCATTGATCTATGTGTCTGTTTTTGTGCCAGTACCATACTGTCTTGATGATGACAGCTTTGTAATAGAGCTTGAAGTCCAGAATTGTGATGCTGCCAGCTTTGCTTTTCTTTTTCAACATTCCTCTGGCTATTCGGGGTCTTTTCTGGTTCCATACAAATTTTAGGATTATTTGTTCCATTTCTTTGAAAAACGTGGATGGTATTTTCATGGGGATTGCATTGAATGTGTAGATTGCTCTAGGTAGCATTGACATCTTCACAATATTTGTTCTTCCAATCCATGAGCATGGAACGTTTTTCCATTTCTTTGTGTCTTCCTCAATTTCTTTCATGAGTATTTTATAGTTTTCTGAGTACAGATTCTTTACCTCTTTGTTTAGATTTATTCCTAGGTATCTTATGGTTTTGGATGCAATTGTAAATGGAATCGACTCTTTAATTTCTCTTTCTTCTGTCTTGTTGTTGGTGTATAGGAATGCCACTGATTTCTGTGCATTGATTTTCTATCCTGCCACTTTACTGAATTCCTATATGAGTTCTAGCAGTTTTGGGGTGGAGTCTTTTGGGTTTTCCACATAAAGTATCATATCATCTGCAAAGAGTGAGAGTTTGACTTCTTCATTGCCGATTTGGATGTCTTTTATTTCTTTTTGTTGTCTGATTGCTGTGGCTAGGAATTCTAATACTATGTTGAATAGCAGTGGTGATAGTGGACATCCCTGCTGCGTTCCTGACCTTAGGGGGAAAGCTCTCAGTTTTTCCCCATTGAGAATGATATTTGCTGTAGGTTTTTCATAGATGGCTTTTATGATATTGAGGTATGTACCCTCTATCCCTATACTCTGAAGAGTTTTGATCAAGAAAGGATGCTGTACTTTGTCAAATGCTTTTTCTGCATCTATTGAGAGGATCATATGATTCTTGTTCTTTCTTTTGTTAATGTATTGTATCACGTGGTGATTGATTGCAGATGTTGAACCAACCTTGCTGCCCAGGGATAAATCCCACCTGGTTGTGGTGAATAATCCTTTTAATCTACAGTTGGATCCTATTGGCTAGTGTTTTGGTGAGAATTTTTGCATCCATGTTCATCAGGGATATTGGTCTGTAATTCTCCTTTTTGATGGGGTCTTTGTCTGGTTTTGGGATGAAGGTAATGGTGGCCTCATAAAACAAGTTTGGAAGTTTTCCTTCCATTTCTATTTTTTGGAACAGTTTCAGAAGAATAGGTATTAATTCTTCTTTAAATGTTTGGTAGAATTCCCCTGGGAAGCCATCTGGCCCTGGGCTTTTGTTTGTTGGGAGATTTTTGATGACTGCTTCAATTTCCTTAGCGGTTATAGGTCTGTTCAGGTTTTCTATTTCTTCCTGGTTCAGTTTTGGTAGTTGATACATCTCTAGGAATGCATGCATTTCTTCCAGGTATCTAATTTGCTGGCATAGAGTTGCTCATAATATGTTCTTATAATTGTTTGTATTTCTTTGGTGTTGGTTGTGATCTCTCCTCTTTCATTCATGATTTTGTTGATTTGGGTCATTTCTCTTTTCTTTTTGATAAGTCTGGCCAGGGGTTTATCAATCTTGTTAATTCTTTCAAAGAACCAGCTCCTAGTTTCGTTGATCTGTTCTACTGTTCTTTTGGTTTTTATTTCATTGATTTCTGCTCTGATCTTTATTATTTCTCTTCTCCTCCTGGGTTTAGGCTTTATTTGCTATTCTTTCTCCAGCTCCTTTAGGTGTAGGGTTAGGTTGTGTACTTGAGACCTTTCTTGTTTCTTGAGAAAGGCTTGTATTGCTATATACTTTCCTCTTAGGACTGCCTTTGCTGCATCCTAAAGATTTTGAACAGTTGTGTTTTCATTTTCATTGGTTTCCATGAATTTTTTAAATTCTTCTTTAATTTCCTGGTTGACCCATTCATTCTTTAGTAGGATGCTCTTTAGCCTCCATGTATTTGAGTTCTTTCTGACTTTCCTCTTGTGATTGAGTTCTAGTTTCAAAGCATTGTGGTCTGAAAATAGGCAGGGAATGATCCCAATCTTTTGGTACTGGTTGAGACCTGATTTATGACCTAGGATGTGATCTATTGTGGAGAATGTTCCATGGGCACTGGAGAAGAATGTGTATTCTGTTGCTTTGGGATGGAATGTTCTGAATATGTCTGTGAAGTCCATGTGGTCCAGTGTGTCATTTAAAGTCTTTATTTCCTTGTTGATCTTTTGCTTAGATGATCTGTCCATTTCAGTGAGGGGGGGGTGTTAAAGTCTCCCACTATTATTGTATTGTTGTCGATGTGTTTCTTTGCTTTTGTTATTAATTGCCTTATATAATTGGCTGCTCCCATGTTAGGGGCATAGATATTTACAATTGTTAGATCTTCTTGTTGGATAGACCCTTTAAGTATGATATAGTGTCCTTCCTCCTCTCTTATTACAGTCTTTGGTTTAAAATCTAATTTGTCTGGGGCGCCTGGGTGGCTCAGTCGTTAAGCGTCTGCCTTCAGCTCAGGTCATGATCCCAGGGTCCTGGGATCGAGCCCCGCATCGGGCTCCCTGCTCAGCGGGAAGCCTGCTTCTCCCTCTCCCACTCCCCCTGCTTATGTTCCCTCTCTCGCTGTCTCTCTCTCTGTCAAATAAATAAATAAAATCTTTAAAAAATAAAATGAAATAAAATCTAATTTGTCTGATATAAGGATTGCCACCCCAGCTTTCTTTTGGTGTCCATTAGCATGGTAAATGGTTTTCCACCCCCTCACTTTCAATCTGGGGGTATCTTTGGGTCTAAAATGAGTCTTTTGCAGACAGCATATCAATGGATCTTGTTTTTTAATCCAATCTGATAGCCTGTGTCTTTTGATTGGGGCATTTAGCCCATTTACATTCAGGGTAACTATTGAAAGATATGAATTTAGTGCCATTGTATTGCCTGTAAGGTGACTGTTACTGTATATTGTCTGAGTTCCTTTCTGGTCTATGTTGCTTTTAGGCTCTCTCTTTGCTTAGAGAACCCCTTTCAATATTTCTTGTAGGGCTGATTTCTTGTTTACAAATTCCTTTAGTTTTTGTTTGTCCTGGAAGCTTTTTATGTCTCCTTCTATTTTCAATGACAGCCTACCTGGATATAGTATTCTTGACTGCATATTTTTCTCATTTAGTGCTCTGAAGATATGCCAGTCCTTTCTGGCCTGCCAGATAGGTCTCTTGCCAATCTATGTTTCTACCATTTTAGGTTACATATCTCTTCTCCTGAGCTGATTTCAGGATTTTCTCTTTGTCTCTGAGACTCGTGAGCTTTACTATTAGATGTCGGGGTGTTGACCCTTTTTTATTGATTTTGAGAGGGGTTCTCTGTGCCTCCCGGGTTTTGATGCCCGTTTCCTTCCCCAAATTAGGGAAGTTCTCTGCTATAATTTGCTCCAATATACCTTCTGCCCCCTCTCTCTTTCTTCTTCTTCTGGGATCCCAATTAATCTAATCTTGTTTCGTCTTATGGTATCGCTCATCTCTCGAATTCTGCCCTTGTGGTCCAGTAGTTGTTTATCTCTCTTTTTCTCAGCTTCTTTATTTTCCATCATTTGGTCTTCTATATCACTGATTCTTTCTTCTGCCTCATTTATCCTAGCAGTTAGCGCCCCCATGTTTGATTGCACCTCATTAATAGCCTTTTGATTTCAACTTGGTTAGATTTTAGTTCTTTAATTTCTCCAGAGAGGGTTTCTCTAATAACTTCCATGCTTTTTCAAGCCCGTCTAGTATCTTTAACATCATCATTCTGAACTCTAGTTCTGACATCTTACCAAGAACTCTAGTTCTACCATCTTACTGTGCCATGTATCACGGTTTATGGCAACCCCAAGCTGAGAGCCTGCACCTCAGCTCCGTCTCTGCAGCCAGCTTCCCTGCTCCGATACCTGGGAGCTCTGCCACACTCAGGTACCCCCGGTCTTTCTGTGACCTCAAGGGTCCTGAGCCCACACTGTCCCATGAGGGTTCCACCCCCCACTTAGCCACTGGAGCGACATCCCTCAGGGGAGCAGACTTCTAAAAGTTCCAATTTTGTGCTCCATGGCTCTATCACTTGCCAGAAGCAACCAATGGAGGCCAGCTCCCCCGCCATCCATCCTCCCGAATATCGCCTCGGATTCACTTCTCTGCACGTCCTACCTTCCAGAAAGTGGTCGCTTTTCTATTCAGAGAGTTGTTGTTATTCTTTTCTTCGATCTCCTGTTGAGTTTGTAGGTGTTCAGAATGGTTTGATCCCTATCCAGCTGAATTCCTGAGACCAGATGAAATCCAGTTCTCCTACTCCTTCGCCATCTTGCTCTGCCGGGAAGTGTTTTTCTTGTGTGATCCCCTGTGTGCTTCTCTCTTGTCTCTCTTCATGACCAGGGCTACCTCCCCTTGGCAGCATCTGCTATCTGTTTCTCCCCCAAATCACATCTCCACACCTCCTTCCTTCCATGTTTTGGCTTCTCTCCTAGTTGTGTAGTTTGTTCTGTCCATCCTCAGTTTGACTTCTCAGGTATTCAGAATGAGTTGATATTTATCTACCTAGGGTCCTATTAGTACTCCAACATCTTAGCTCCTCCCCATTTCTTTTTGAATAAGCTTTGATAGTTTTAGTCTTTTAGGAATTTGTCCATTTCATTTAGGTTGTCAGATTTATTAGTATTAACACTTTTATAATATTTCCTCAGTATTTTTTCATTCTCTATAGGATCAGTAATGAGGGATCTTCTCTCATTCTAGATATTTGTAATTGTTGTCTACTCTCTCTCATTCTTACCCATGTGGTTACACAGTTAGTACTTTTTTTTACGTTTCCCAAAAAAACATTTTTTTTTGTTTCACTGGTTTCATTAATTTTTTTCCCATTTTCTCTTTTGTTATTGCTATTTTCTAAACTTCATAATTTCATTTCCTTTTTACATGGGGTTGAATTTGCTCTTCTTTTTCTACTTTCTTTGTGTGGAAGCTTATGTAACTGATTTAAACTTTCTTACATTTCTGATATAAATTATTGATAGTATAAATTTTCCCCAAAGTACTGTTTTATATATAGCTGAAAAATTTTATCATATGTTTTTATTTTCAATTTGTGTTCAAATATGTTCTAATTTCCCTGGTGATTTTTTCTTTGATCAGTGAATTATTTAAAAATATGTGTGCTTTCCAAACTGTTTTAAGACTTTTTTTTACTGTTATTGACAACAAGTATAATTCTAATTGTTCAGAGTACATATTTTGCATGATCTGAATCTGTTTGAATTTATTGTTGCTTTTTCGTAGCACACATTTGGTCTAACTTGTGAAATGTTTCAGGTGTATTTGAAACAAATGTGATTTCTGTGGTTGTAGTGAGGTCTTCTGAAAGATTATGCTGCTAATTAGTGTTTTTCATTTCTTTTTTATTCTTACTGTTTTTCAGTCCACTTATATTGAGAGAGAGATGTTGAAACTTCTAATGATATTTGTGGCTTTTTCTCTTATGCAGCTAATAACAGAGCTTCAAGTACATAGAGCAAATGCTGTCAGAAATGAAGGAATTATATGTGCTCTTAAAGACTTGATACTTTTATTATGATTAAATGATCAAATTATGCTCTTGGTATAAAATAATATTTCTTCTTCAGACTACTTTGGCTGATAGAAATATAGTCACTTTAGCTTTCTTTAGGTTGGTGTTAGCATGATACATCTTTTACTTTTAACCCATTTCTTTCTTTAGATTGAAAGTGGATTTCTTGTTGACAGGCTATATTTCTCTTGATTTTTATCCAATCTTACATTTTCTGCTTTTTTTAAATTGAAGTATTTAGACTACTTAAATTTATTGACTCGATATAGTTGGGTTTCAATTTAACACCTTGCTATATATTATTATTGTCATTTTCTTTATCCTCTTTTGTAGCTTCTTGGGAATCATTTAATAGGCTTTTTTGGGGAAAAAGTTAATTTTACTTAATTTTTTGAAATACTTATAAATCTATAGGAAGTTTAAAAAATTTTTACTGGGAGATTTCATGTGTATACCCTTTACTTAGTTTTTGCTCATGGTAAAATCTTGCATGATTATATTACATTGCCAAAACCAGGAAATCAACATTGGTATAATCCAGAGTTAATTTAGATTTCATCATTGTTTAAATGCACTGACATGTTTGTATGTGTATAAATGTATTCTATCTTATAACATGTATAGATTAGTGTGTCTGACACCAAAATCAACATACAGAATTGTTCCACAACCACACACACACACACACACACACACACACACAAACATATAACCCCTACATAGTACACCTATCTGCCTTACTCCCAGTTCCTAATCCCTGGCAATTACTAATTGGTCTTTATTTCTATAATTGCAATGCAAATACTTTATATAAGTGGCATCATATAGTAGCTCTTGAGCTTTGTTTTTTCTCTCCTGTAATTCCCTTGAGATCCACCAAAATTGTGTCATGTATTAATAATTTCTTACTATTCCTGAGTAGTACCCATGGTATGAATGTTCCACAGTTTGTTAAATTAGTCATCCATCGAAAGATTATTTGGATAATTTTTAGTTTTTAGCTATTACAAATAACATTGTTATAGATGTTCATTTATAGTTTTTTGCATAAATGTAAAAGTTCTCTCTAGGATAAATACCCGAGTGAAATTGTTGAGCTGTATAATAAGGCTGACAAATTGTATGTCATAGTAGCTATACCTGTTTTGTATTTCCTCCAGCAAAGTATGAGTGATCTAATTTTCTACATCTTCATCAGTACTTACTATTATTACTATTTTTTATCTTAGTCAATCTGTTGGGAAAAGTGTGATATCTCATTGTGGTTTTAATTTGCATTACTCCAATGACTAATTATGTTAAGAGTAACTTAATGTGCTTGCTTGCCATCTGTATATACTCTTCAGTCAAGTCTTGGTTCATGTCTTTGCCCTTTGCTAACCACTGTTGATTTTCAACTTTTAAAATATATTATAGATAGAAAATCTTTGTTGGATATATGGTTTGCAAATACATTCTACCAGACTGAAGCTTGTCTTTTTACCTTCTTAACAAGGTATTTTTCAAATCAGGTATCTTTAATTTTGACCACATACAAATTTTCCTTATGGATCATAATTTGTTCTTTTTTTTTTTTTTTTAGATTTTTTCTTTTTTTTCTTTTTCTTTTTTTATTATGTTATGTTAATCACCATACATTACATCATTAGTTTTTGATGTAGTGTTCCATGATTCATTATTTGCATATAACACCCAGTGCTCCACGCAGAACGTGCCCTCTTTAATACCCATCACCAGGCTAACCCATCCTCCCACCCCCCTCCCCTCTAGAACCCTCAGTTTGTTTCTCAGAGTCCATCGTCTCTCATGGTTCGTCTCCCCCTCTGATTTCCCCCCTTCATTCTTCCCCTCCTGCTATCTTCTTCTTTTTTTTTTTTTTTAACATATAATGTATTATTTGTGTCAGAGGTACAGATCTGTGATTCAACAGTCTTGCACAATTCACAGCACTTACCAGAGCACATACCCTCACCAATGTCTATCACCCAGCCACCCCATCCCTCCCACCCCCCACCACTCCAGCAACCCTCAGTTTGTTTCCTGATTTTTAGATTTTATTTATTCATTTGAGAGAGAGAGAGAGCATGAGCAGGGGGAGGGGGAAGGGAAAAGGAGAAGCAGACTTCCCGCTGAGCAGGGAGCCCAATGCAGACTTGATCCCAGGACCCTAGGATCATGACCTGAGCCAAAGGCAGATGCTTAAACAACTGAGCAACCCAGGTACCACTCATGATTTGTTCTCATGTGAAAGAACTCTGGTCTAGCCCTAGATCCACAGAGTTTTTTGTGTTTTCTTCAGAAAGTTGCAAAATTTAACTTATTAAATTCATGCCCATGATCCGATTTTTTAACCTTTTATTTTTAAGTAGTTTCATGTTCATAGCATATTGCAAAGATATGTACAGAAAGGTTTTATGTACCTTTTACACAGTCCCCCCATATTAACATCTTGCCTAACTATAATATGAAAGCAAGGTAATTGACATTGATATACCCACAGAGATTGCTCAGATTGTACCATTTACACATGCATTCATATGTATGTGTGTGTGTGTGTAGTTCTATGCAACTTGATCACAAGTGTATTTCATATAACTATAATCACATCAAGATACAGAACTGTACCATCAACAAAAGTTTTTGTTGCTACCCTTTTATAGACATACTCACCCACTCTCCCCATTATTCCTAACTCTTGGCAACTGCTACTCTATTCTCCAAACCTGTAATTTTTAATATGACAAGAATTTTATATAATTGGAATCATAGTGTATATATGCTTTTGAAAGTGGCTTTGTTTCACTTAGCATAATTCCCTTTGTGTCCTCAAAATTGTTTCTATCAATACTTTGTTTTCTTTTATTATTGTGTAGTATGTGGTAGTATGGATTTACCATAGGTTGTGTAATAATTTATGCATTGAATGACCTTAATTTACAGATTGGGCTATTATGTATTAGGGTATTATGAACATTTGTGTTCAAGTTTCTGTGAAAGCATGATTTTCATTTCTCAGAGATAAGTGTCCAAGAGAGAAATTGTTGATCTGTAGCTCTCTCAAGGTAAGTGATTTATTAGGAACAGAAGCAGTTCAAACCTAAGGACACTGTCATACACTGAAGATTATGTTGGGTAAACAAGGCTGGCAGTTGATGAGAAAAATCTAAATTAAAGACCATCTAAAATTTTAACAGAGAGAACCAGAAAAAGAGACAGTTAAGAAAAGTCCTTTTGGGGTCAGAGAGAAATAAGCCTCAAAGGCTACTCTTGCAAAGGCAATTGGATCTAATTGGATTAGATAATAGGGCAATTTATGACATCTGAGGAGCAGCATGGAAGCATCACATTATAGGGAAAAATTTATTTTGATGAAATATTCCAGTTAAGTCACTAAACAAACAAAAATCAAACAAGGACAAGAAGCCTTGTGTAGGTGTGTAGTGAGTGGGCATAAGTATCCAAAATTGTTACTGTATTGATGTATTATCTAAAATTTCCAGTTTCCAGTAAAAATGTTATGGACTGCAAAGAAACAAGAAAGTGTGACCTACACCCAGGGAAAAAAGCAGGAAACAAATTGCCTGAGAGATAGTAGTTGTCAGATTTAGAAGAAAAAAACTTTAAAGCATAAATATGTTCCATGAATTAAAGGAAACCATTAAAAAAAAAGGAAAAGAAAGTACTGTAATAATGTCTCATCCAGTATAGAATAACAATAGAACAAAAGAAAGCTAGAGTGTACCAAAGAGACCTTAAAACAAAGACTGTATTAGAGACAAAGAAGGACATTACATAATGATAAAGGGGTCAGTCCAAGGAAGACATAACATTTGTAATGCACCTAAATATATAAAGCAAATATTAACATACCTACAGGGAGATATAGCAATACAGTAGTAGTAGGGACTTCAATACACCACTTAAATCAATGGAGAGATCACCCAGACAGAAAAACCATTAAGGAAACCTTTGCCTTAAATGATACATTAGACAAGTGGACTCAACAGATACATACAAAACATTCCATCCAAGAGAAATGGAATACATATTTTTCTCAAGTGTTCGTGGAACTTTAGGATAGATATTGGTTACATCATAAATTAAGCTACAGATATCTGGGTAAGATAGATCTAGATCTACCTCTCTAGGATAGATGATATATTAAGCTACAAAAGGGTCTTTTTACATTTAAAGAATGAAATAATACCAAGCACCTTTTCTGATCATAATGGCATAAAGCTAGAAAACAATTACAAGAAGAAAACTGGGAAGTTCACAAATATGTAGAGACTAAATAAATATACTGCTGAACAAACAATGGGTCAAAGAAAAAATCAAAAGAGAATTAAAATAATACCTGAAACAAACAAACAAACAAACAAAAGGAAATACGACCTACCAATTTTATGGGATGCAACAAAAGCACTTCTAAGAGGGAATTTCATAGCAATAAATGCCTATATCAAGAAACAAGAAAAATCTCAAATAAACAGTATAGATTTACACCTCAAGGAACTATAAAAAGAACAAACAAATCAAAAGTTAGTAAAAACAATTGAATAACAAAGATAAATAATAGAAATAAATGACCTGGAGACTAAAAAGATAAGAAAAAAGATCAATAAAACTAAAGCTGGTTCTCTGAAAAGATAAACACAACTAACAAAGTTTTGCTACACTCATGAGGAAAAAAGAGAGAGGAGTAAAAAAAAAAAAATCAGAAATGAAATAGACAGTACAACTGATGTCACAGAAATGCAAAAATTTGGGGCTCCTGGGTGGCTCAGTTGGTTAAGTGGCTGACTCTTGATTTCAGCTCAGGTCATGAACTCAGGGTTGTGGGACCAAGCCCTTCAGCAGGCTCCACACTCAGCAGGGAGTCTGTTTGAGATTCTCTCTCTCCCTCTCCCTCTGCCCCTTCCTTTTCTCTCTCTCTCTCTCTTCCTCTCTCTCTCTCTCTTCCTCTCTCTCTCTCAAATAAATTACATCTTAAAAAAGAAATGCAAAGAATCATAGAGACTACCATGAATAATTATATGACAAAAATATGACAACCTAGAAGAAATGGATAAATTCTTAGAAACATACAAGCTTCCAAGACTGATCTTTAAGAAATAGAAAATCTGACTAGACCAATTGCTAGTAAGAAAATTGAATGAGTCTCCCTGCTAGGCGGGGAGCCTGCTTCTCCCTCTGCCTCTGCCTCTCTCTCTCTCTCTCTGACTTTCATGAATAAATAAATAAAACATTAAAAAAAAATTGAATGAGTAACTAAAAACCTCTCAACAAACAAAAGTCTAGGACCAGTTGGCTTAACTGGTGATTTCTCCCAAACATTCAAAGATTTAAAACCAGTCCTTATCAAACTCATCCAAACAATAAAAGAGGAAAAAATACTTCCAAACTCATTTTATGAGGCCAGCATTTCCCTGATACCCAAACTAGACAAGGATGCCACAACAGAAGAAAATTATAGGTCAATATCCCTGATGAACATAGCTGCAAAAATTTCTCAAGAAAACATTAACATACTGAATTCAACAATACATTAAAAGGATCATATACCATGATCAAGTGGTATTTATTTCAGGGATGCAAAGATGGTTCAATAATTGCAAACCAACCAATATGATACATCCCATTAACAAAATGATTGATAAAAATTATATCATCATCTTATTAGAGCAGAAATAGATGACAAAAGTCAACATCAATTTATGACAAAAACTCTCAACAAAACAGGTATAGAGGGAATATACCTCAACATAATAAAGACCAAATATGATAAGCCCACAGCTAACACCATGCTGAACAGTGAAAAAGCTGAATGCTACCCTCTAAGATCAGAAATCACTGTTATTCAACATAGTATTAAAGTCCTAGTCAGAGCAATTAGTCAAGAAAAAGATATAAAATTTTGGGGCGCCTGGGTGGCTCTGTCTTTAGGCATCTGCCTTCGGCTCAGGTCATGATCCCAGGGTCCTGGGATCGAGCCCCACCCCAGGCTCCCTGCTCCACAGGAGGCCTGCTTCTCCCTCTCCCACTCCTACTTCTTGTGTTCCTTCTCTCACTGTGTCCCTATCAAATATATAAATAAAATCTTCAAAAAAAAAGAAAAAGATACAAAATGTATCTAATTGGAAAGGATGAAGCAAAACTGTCACTATTTGCAGACGACATATTATATGTAGTAAACCCTAAAGACTCCACCAAAAAACTGTTAGAACTAATAAACAAATTAAGTAAGTTGCAAGATGAAAAATCAATGTGCAAAACTCTTCTGCATTTTTTACATTAATAATGACCTATCAGAAAGAAAAGCAATGCCATTTAAATTACATCAAAAATAATAAAATATATAGAAAATAAATTCAGCTGTAGAAGTAAAAGACTTGTACACTGAAACTATAAAACATTGATGAAAGAAATAGAAGACAAAAAATGGAAAGATAATCGATGATCATGGATTGGAAAATTTAATATTATTAACATTTTTATATAACCCAAAAATGATCCACAGATTCATGTAATCCCTATCAAAATTCCAATGGCATTTTTCATAGAAATATATCAAAGTATTTTGCAATATGTATAGAACAACAGAAGACCCCAAATAGCCAAAACAATCAGGAGAAAGAAGAAGAAAACTGAAAGCCTTATGGTCCCTGATTTCAAAATATATTACAAAGCTATAGTAATTAAAACATTATAGCACTGGCATAAAAACAAACACATTGATCAATGAAAAAGAATAGAAGCCCCAGAAATAAGCCCATGCATATATGGTCAATTAATTTATGACAAAGGAGGTAAGAATATTCAATGGGGAAAAGAAAGTCTCTTCGATAAATGGTATTGGGAAAATTGGTCAGCCACATGCAAAAGAATGAAACTGGACGACCATCTTACACAATACACTAAAATTAACTCAAAATGGATTAAAGACTTTAATATAAACCAGAAACTGTAAAACTCTAGAAGAAAACAGAGGCAGTTGACTTTCTTGACATTGATTTTGGTGATGATTTTTTTAATCTGACACCAAAAGGAAAGGCAATAAAAATAAAAATAAATAACTGGCATTACATCCAACTAAATAACTTCTAAACAGCAAAGAACACCATCAACAACTTGAAAAGGCAACCTACTAAATGGGATGCAATTCATATATCTGATAAGGGGTTAATATTCCAAATATAAAAAGAACTAATATGACTCAAGAGTAAAAAACAAGAAATAATTTAATTGAAAAACGTACACAAAATCTGAATAGAATTTTTTTTTCCAAATAAGACATATAGATGGCCAACAGATATATGAAAAGATGCTCAACATCATTAATCATCTGGGATATGCAAATCAAAACTACAATGAAACTTTAGAATTGATATTATCAAAAGGACAACAAATAACCAGTGTTGGCAAGGATGCGGATAAAAGGGAAGCATTTACACTGTTAGTGGGAATGTAAATTGGTGCTGCCTTTATGGAAAACAGTATGGCCATTTCTCAAAAAATTAAAAAGTTGAACTACCATATGATCCAACGATCTCACTTCTGGGTATTTATCTGAAGGAAAATGTGGAATCTAAGTAAAATAAATGATGACAACAACAAAAAGTAACCAACTCATAGAAACAAAGAAAATTTTGCCATTGCCAGAGGTTGAGGTTGGGGACTGGGCAACAAAAGAGAAAGTGGTCAAAAGGTTCAAACTTCCAGTTATAAATAAATACATCATGGGGATGTAATGTACAATATAATGACCATAGTTAATAATACCGTGTGGCATATTTTAAAGTTCCAAAGAAACTAGATCTTAAAAGTTCTTATCACAAGAAAAAAATTATTTTGTGTGTCTGTATGATGCATATTAACTAAACTTATTATGGTGTTCATTTTGCAATGTATATATATATATAAAATAATTATGTTGTACATCTAAAACTAATATAATACTCTATATTATACCTCAATCATACCTCAATTTAAAAAAGGATAACAAAAACTATTGAAATTATAAAAAAATAAACAAATGGAAATTATGGAGTTGAAAGTACAATAACTAAAATGAAAAAGTCAAAAGAAAGGCTCAGCAGTAGATTTGAGTTTGTAGATGATTTAGCTAACTTGAACACAGATCCATACTGATAAATATTTAGAAGAAAAAGAGGAAAAATTTTTTAAAAAATGAGAAGAGCTTCACATAAACATAAACACCATGAAGTGCCCTGGCATATAGCTAATGGATTCTAAAAAGAATAGAGAGACATGGGAGAAAAAAGTACATATCTGAAGATTAATGGCTGATAATTTCCCAAATATGATGAAAGACATTCAACATCAAAGAAGTTCAATGAATTCCAAGTAGGATAAACACAGAGATTCATACCTAGACACATGATAGTCAAAAATTTGGAAGACAGACATAAAAATAATCTTAAAAGTAGTAAGAATAAACAATTTATCACCTACAAGGAAATTTCATTAAGACTATCATCTTCTCATCAGAAACAATGAGAACAGGAAGACAATTTGATGGTATATGAAAATAGTGAATGAAAGAAATCTGTCAACTAAGAATCTTATATCCAGCAAGACTATGTTTCCATGATGATAGTCAAATAAAGATATTCCCAGATTAAAAAAAAAAAATCTAGAGAGAGATTTTCTCTTCTTGGGAGAATTTATTACCAGTAGACATTCCTTACTAGAAATAACAAAAGCAATTTTTCAGCCTGAAGCAAATTACACAAGGTAGTAATTCTAATCCATATAAAGGGGCAAAGAGCATGAGTTAAAGCCAAATTTGTAGGTGACTATAAAAAACAGTTTATACAAACTTTCAGTTTTTAGTCTGGTATGTAATGAAGTTGTCACTTAATCACTCCAACTAACTACAAGTAAAAAGCCCAACAAACTGAAAAATAACAACTGAGGGAACCTGTTTCTAATAGACCTGCCTTGCAATGAAGAAAAGAATTTCAGGAAAGCAGAGAATGGTCAACAGAGTGAAATATTGCTGACAAAACAAGCGAAATGTTAAAAAATGCTGGTCAATTTTGACAACTAAGAGTTTTGATAACTCCACCAAAAACAGTGCAGAGGTATTGGTGAGCATAAAAATTAAGAAAGCTTTAACTAAATTTAAGGAAAAAAAAGAGATTAGACACAAAATCAGAAATGAAATGCAAGAGTTCACTACTGTCCTACAGAAAGTGCAAGAAAATATACTATGAACAATTTTATGTAACAAAATATTATATTTTGATGAAATAATATTCCTAGAAGACACAAATTTCCAAAGCTGACTCAAGAAAGAACATAAAATATGAATAGATTACAACAAATAAAGACCTCAAAATAATAATTAAAACTCTTCCTATAAAGAGACCCCAGAACTGGATAGTGTTACTGATGATATCTTACATCTTAATTTGTTGGAGAAGATACAAGTGTTCACTTTGATGTTTTTTTAAAATTGCACATACAGTGTTGTGTGTTTCTTGTATGTTTTTGATAGTTCACACACATATTTAATGTATCAGTGCAAGCCAACAATTATCCCTTTATGCGATGAAAAAATCATTTCATATTTTTTTGAACTTATTCCTGTTTTACATGTTCCAAGATAGACATACACAATACTCAAAGCTATCAATTCTCTAATTACTTTATAAATTCAATAAGAATCTAGAAAGAATATTCATGTATAAATAAAAAAAGCATTAGTAGGGGTGCCTGGATGGCTCAGTCGGTTAGGCACCTGCCTTCAGCTCAGGTCATGACCCCAGAGTCTAGGGATGGAGTCCTGCGTCGGACTCCCTGCTAGGCAGGGAGTCTGCTTCTCTTTCTGTCCCTCACCCCACTCATGCTCTCTCTCTTGCTGTCTCTCAAATAAATAAAATCTTTAAAAAAAAAGCATTAGTAAACTATATGTGTATGTGTGTGTATACAACTTCTGTAAAAGATAAAATATAAACAAACAGGGAGAAGAGGTCAAATGATATGAAAAGTAATTTCTGTGTAAAGAAAAACAGTATGGCCCAGAAGAAAATAAAGATTTGCAACCTCACTGGTAATTAAAAAAATATATATAAGAAACACAATATTGGACACAATTATCATTTCCTATCTCACATACAGTAAAATTGAACCCCTTCTTGTTGTGAAATCTTGGTCTTAGATTTGGGTTTGAATTGGCCTCCCAGCACAGTTTACACATTGTTTGAAGTCTCCAGAAATACTAAGGCTATTCCTAGTATTCTTCCTTAACTTTGCCAGCCTTGTTGGAGCTTTCCTCATTTTTTGAAAACCACTATGCTGGCTTCTAGTTTTTATCAAGGTTTAACTTAATATAACATTTTATTAGTTTGTTATTTTATTCATTTCAATGACTATTTTTATGAAGAACAGAACGACAAGTGATCCAGATTACCATATTTTGTAAGAAGATCCACTATTTTATCTATTAATTTTGCATAAGTTCACTCAAATCAAAGACTGTGTGTCATGGAGAGCAAGGACTGAAAGGGCATTCTTGCAGAGGACATCCAAAACATAACAAAAAATGGATAAAAATTACTTTGGAAAACTAATGAAGAAAATAAACAAAAAAGGAAAACCAGATTAAGTCAACTCTCTTATATTCACTATTTACTCAAGGTTGAGGTGACTGTATTCCAGAGTCAAGATTTTCTTACCTGTAGCATAAGATACCAAGAAATTGATTAAGGCAACTCTGGAAATAGGACTCTCTAAGGATCAAGCATAGGTTGCCCTCCTAAAGGAATACCTGATGATTCCAGGACAGATGGTTCTATGCTAGATATTCCAAAGTTAGTTGAACTTCAAAGTCCTTTATAAAATTAAGAAGGTAATACATGACAGAAATGAATATATATCTATAAGTTGAAATACTTTTATTTCCGGCTGGTTAAAAATAATGTTTTCAATGGTTCCAAGTGTATATCACTTATAGAATACACAAAATGAAAGATCTAAAGATGTATATCCCAGGCCTACTAAAACTGTTTTTAAAGGGATATTTATTGAGTCTGGGGCAATAGAAATATTTGGATTGTGGAGATGCATTGAGCATGCACATTACTCCCCTCAATATCATTACCTGTGAGGCCTTTGAATTCTTTCTATTTTTCTCTGCAGAGAATCATGATAGGCCAATTAAGTCACTTTCTCTTTCAGTGAATATGATCCATCACCCCTGAACAATATACATGTAAGGTGTGTACAGATAAAAATTTCTTCATAAAATAGACCAGTAATATAGCCTTCAACAAAAACATTACTTTGAAGTTAAAATCATCATTTGTGATGTTATATTTAAGGACTTATATGAGGGTTTCTTGTTTTCAATGAGTTAACTGGTCACCAGAAGAAAAGAATAACAAATGTAAGAATAGCATGTAGTTTTGATTTGTATTTCCCTGATACCGAGTGATGTTGAACAAGATGAGGTACACACACACACACACACACACACACACACACACACACACACACACAGAGGAATATTACTCAGCCATCAAAAATAATGAAATCTTGCCATTTGCAATGACATGGATGAGACTAGAGAGTATTATGCTAAAAGAAATAAGTCAGTTAGAGAAAGAAAAATACCATATGATTTCACTCATATGTGGAATTTAAGAAACAAAATAGATGAATTTTGGGGAAGGAAAGGAAAAATAAAATAAGACAAAAACAGAGAGGGAGACAAACCATAAGAGACTCTTAACTATAAGAAACAAACTGAGGGTTGCTGAAGGGGAGGTGGGTGGGGGATTGGGTAACCAGGTGAAGGGCATTAAGGTGGGCACTTGATGGAATGAGCACTGGGTGTTTTATGTAAATGATGAATCACTAAACTCTACCTCTGAAACTAATAATACACTATATGTTAATTAAATTGAATTTAAATAAAAATTGAAAAAATAGCATGTAGAAATTTATAAGAAACAGTATCTAATTTCAAAGAATTCTGAAGAGACTTTTTTCACAGTATTTGAAATTACTAGAGAGAAACATTTTGAGGGTCAAGGAATTAGTGAAAGTTTTAACACAACATCTAAACACTATAAATATTCATGAGGAAAACAAACAGCCAAAATTTTGACTTACTGCAATATGCTAGCAACAATCTATTGGAAAACAAAATTATAAAAATGCCATTTACACTAAGTTAAAAATAGTGCAAATACATAGGAATGAATATCACTAAGCGTTATAAAACTATGAATTTATTTCACTGGTCAATAAGCAGTACAATTTAAGATCATAAATTATTTGCATAGTCATATTTACCCTTCATATTCTGCATTCTCTCTGTTGCATGATTTTCTCATTTCATTTCGTTTCATGATCATAATAGTGAATATTATGATAAAGGGCAGAACAATGTAGAAACTCAGAATAAGCCAGTTGTTCTGCTGTGCATTGTAGTCTTCTTTAATAAAAATTATATCTAGAAATAAAACATAGAAATCAGTGGATATTTGCTTCACTAAATATTTAAATAAACTTATATTTCTTTCACTTTAATCTTTTTATATATAATATTTATATAAATAATTGAAATTTTAATATATTGCCAACTCTTACAGGGGAAAATAAAAGGATATTTAAGCTAATAACCCCTAACAACAATGGCACTTTTGTCACATTTCGTATTTGTCTTTTATGTATATTTGTTTAATTATAGTAACTGTATAAATGTTTTGAGTACTGCTTGCTATATTCAGCATATTTATGACATCAATGTTTTTTAAAAGTAACACATTAATAGGATTTAAGTTAAAAATTTAGAAAGGAATATTCTGTGAAAACCCCCTTCCCCCACACTTGCCAAGTCATAGTTTCTCTTCTTGAAGGAAATCATCTTTAAATGTCTCATGTTTTATGCATCTAAATAAAATTCATATCTATACCTATTCTTGTATCTATGAAAAAGAAAAAAAAAAAGATGTGGTATATTTGCAATGGAATATTATTCAGCCATAAAAAGAATGAAATCTTGCCATTTGCAATGATATGGATGGAACTAGAGACTACAATGCTAAATGAAATAAGACGGTCAGAGAAAGACAAACATCTTCTGTTATTTCTTATACTTAAAAATTAAAGCATTACATGATTCAGAAAAGTACACAATATATGAATATATTAACAATGAATTAGCAAAAACTCTTCAGATCTCAAAACAGATTCTGCCAGAATCCAAGAGAATCCTTAGGATATTTTTAATCATTTCTTTTCAAAGTTTACAAATATCTTGATTTCTTCTATTATGTTTATTTAGTGAATTTTTGCTGAAGTATCATGTAAACAGAAATGGATGTATGCCATAATTATACAGCTCTAAGAATTTTCTAAATTAAACACATTCATGTAACCAACACCAAATCCAGGAAGCATAATATTGCCAGTATGTCAGAACTCCCAACCTGATTTCTTCCAGTTGTTATCCTTCCCAAAGATAATTACTACTTTGGTCTCTAAGAGCATAAGTCAATTTTTTTTACAGATTTTAAACCTTAGAATTATATTGGATATATTTTTTTTCTGCTTTTTTTTCTCTTTATTACCTAATTTGGGAATTTACGCACATTGTTGTTTATAGTTGTAAAATGTTCATTCACACCACTGTATGCTATATCTTTGCATAGAAATAACAGCCATTAATGCATTCTATTCCCTATGGGTATTCAAGTAATTTGGAATTATGAGTATAATGAATAGTGTTGTTATGAATATTCTACTAAATGTCTTTTAGTCAACATATGTACACATACTTCCCAATAGATACATGCCCTTGGAGTAGTAATGCTTATTCATAGCATATACCTATTTTAAGCATTAGTAAATTTTCCAATGATTTTCCTAAATGGTTGTAACAATTATATTTCCATTAGCAGTGGATAGGAGTCTTGGATATATCATATATATGGTATTTCTTTTTTTAATTATATTCTTTATATACAATAAAATGCAAACATTTTAGCTGTACATATGGATAAGATTTGATAAATATATATTGATAAATATATACCCCACTTAGGCAAACATTTTAAAGATTGTTTTGTTTGACATCTGTGGCTTTTGTCCATTTAGTGTAAAAGTCTTACAATTTTTTATTTGGTAAGTAATTAAAATGGGTTTAACTAGTGCCTGAGATTTGACCAAAATATAGCATGAATAGCCTCACTTATCATTTAAATTTTGTTGTTTTAACATCTTGGAGGTATTTCTGACATATAATAATACACATATTTGAAATTTATGATTTGATAGGTTTTGTTATGTGTATACACCCATGAAATCATCACCTCAATCAAAATAATGAATATATCCCTTATCCACTAAAGTTTCCTCTTGCTCCTTTAAAATCTTATCATGCTACCACTCCCCCACATAGGCAGCCACTGATCTGCATTCCCTCACTATAAATTAATTTGCATGTACTACAATTTAATATAAAATTAGACAGTATTCTTTTTAATCTTGCCTTTCTTTTTCACATAGGGTAATGTTGAAATTCATCCACATTGATACATGTAACTATATAGCTCATTCCTTTTTATCGTTCAATAGTAATCTATTGTTTGGATATACAATACTTTATCAATCACCTGTTGATTTATATTGGGGTTATTTCCAGATTTTATCTACTATAAATAAAGTTGTTATAAACATTTATATACAAAGCTTTGTATTTGCATAAGCATTCTATTTCTTGGGTAAAAGGTGAAATGACTAGATTATATTGTAGGTGAATGCTTACCTTCTTAAGAAACTCTGAAGCTATGCAATTTTACATTACAACAGCAGTATATGGGACACTATCTTCACACCATAGTTAGCTTTTTAAATGTAACCAATTTTTGTAGAGATGTAATGGTATCTAATTTTTAATTTAATTTGCATTTTCCCATTTAAAATGACACTGGGCCTTTTTACATGTGCTTGTTTGTCATCTATATATCCTCCTTGATGAAGTTTCAATTCAAATATTTTGTCTGTTTTTTGTAGGGTTGTTTGCATTTTATTGTTTCAGGGATTCTTTATGTATCCTTAATATAAATGTTTGTATATTCTAAATACAAATACTTTATCAGTGCACCTGAAGATAGCCCCTCCAGCTGTGCACCTGTATGCCTCTTAGCCAAAGGTCCATCACTGCCTCCACTGAAGTATGCACACCTGGAGGCAGAGTGTGAAGCCATGAGAACAAACACACCTAGAGCCACTACAACTTCCCATGAGTCCATAAAGTCACTGGCCCTTGCTACCTACCCTTGGCCTGATCACATGTGTGTCTCCAACTGATCTCTGCCATTACATAGGCACTTGAGGCGGGGCCCTACAGTTAAATGTGTGCACATCACTTGGTCTAGCCACCAACACTGCTTAAACTTGCCCCTAACTATTGGTCCTAGAAGTGCCACTTAGGACCCAAACAACACTTGCGGCAACTATAGACCCCATAGGGTGCTCACAAGGACCATACAAGTGTTAATAAGGTAGACCCCAGTGGTCTGAGCCAAAAAGACATTATATCTCCCTGGACCCTGTGCCACTGTGTGCTGTTGCACTTAGTACTTTGCGTCACTAGACCCAGGATCACAGCATGATCAAGTGTGCTCCATTCACATGTGAAAGGCTTCCCTTTTTAAAATTATTCCATAAAGTCTGGAAGAGGTGACCACATCTTCAAATGTGTAGACACCTATGCAAGGCTACAGGGATCCTGAAGAATCAAGAAATGTCTCCATCAAAGGAATATAGTAAACCTCCAATAATTGTCCCAAAAGAAGTGGTGATCGAGTAATTGCTCAACAAAGACTTCAAAGTAGCTGCTCTACAGATACTCAGAGAGCTACAAGAGAATACAGATAAACAATTTAATGATACCAGAAATAAATATAAGAACAAAATGAGAAGCTCAACAAAGAGAAGGAAAACAAAAAAGAAAAAAAACTAGAAATGTCATAGCTGAAGTATATAATTACTAGAGTAAATAATTCAGTATAGAGAGCTTCAAGAGCAAACCTGAACAAGCTGAAAAGAGAAAGAGTGATCTAGAAGAAAGATCAGTTGAAATTATTTAATCAGAAGTGCAAAAAGAAAAAAAGAAGGAAGAATCAAGAAAGCCTGTGGAAGTTATGGAACAACATGAAAATACATAATGTACACATTGGATTCCTGGAAGAAGAAGAGGGGGAGAAAGGAATGGAAAGCTTATTTAAAGAAATAATGGCTGAGAAATTCCCAAACTTCGGGAAAGATTTGGACATCCAAGTTCATAAAACAAATAGGTCACCTCAAAATTTCAATCCAAAATGTTCTTCTCCAAGAAAATTAATAACAAAACTGTCTAAAACCAAAAAGAAAGAATTTTAAAGGCAAGAGAAAAAAATCTCTCTCGGATAAGAAAATCCCTATAAGGCTATCAGTGGGTTTCTCAGCAGATACCTCAGGCCAGGAGAGAATGGGATGACATATTGAAAATACTAAAAGTAAGAAACTGCCAACTAAGAATACTTTAACCAGCAAAGTTGTCCTTGTGAATTGAAGGTGTGATGAAGATTTTCCCTTAATAAACAAAAGCTGAGGAAATTTATCAACACTAAATCTGCCTTATAAGAAATGCTGAAAGGTTTTATTCAAGCTGAAACAAATGAATGCTAATTAGTAACATATAAACATAAGAAAATATACATTGGCAAAGATAAGTATGTAGTCAGATTCAAAATACCCTAATAATGTGCTAACTAGTTAACTCTAGAATAAAGGTTAAAGGACAGAAAGTATTAAAAATAGTTATAGTTCCACCAATTTTTAATGGATACACAATAAAAAATATAAATTTTGACATCAAAAACATAAAAGGGGGAATAAAAGAATATTGGTTTTGTATATGATCAAGATTGAACTGTTATCAGAATAATATATATTTTATTTGTTTTATAATGTTTTTACCTTATGTTTTATGTTTTATAGTGTAAATCTCATAAGAACCACGAAGAAAAAATCTACAATAGAAACAAAAAAGATAAAGAGAAGAAAATCATCAGTATATAAAGGAAGACATCAAAAAAGGAATAAAAGAAAAATGGAACTGTAAAACAGCCAGAAAACAATAAGATGACATTAGTAAGTCCTTATTTATCAATAATTATTCTTAGCGTTAATGGATAAGCCAATTTAAAGACACAGAGTGGGGCACTTGGGTGGTTTAGTCGGTTAAGTATCTGACTCTTGATTTCCATTCAGGTTATGATCTCAGGGTCGTGAGATCGAATCTCATGTCAGACTCTGCACTCAGTGGGGAGTCTGCTTGAGATTCTCTCCCTCTCCTTTCCCCCCTCCCTTTGCTCACATGCATTCTCTCTCTCAAATAAATAAATCTTTAAAAATAATAAATAAATAAAAGGCATAGAGTGGCTGAATGGATAAAAAATAAGACTCAACTATATGCTGCCTACAAAAGACTCACTTCAGCTTCAATGACATACATAGATTCAAAGTAAGGAGATGGCAAAATATATTCCATGCAAGTGGAAACTAAAAGAGAGCAGAAGTAGCTATACTGAAATCAGACAAAGTAGACTTTAAGCCAAAAACAGTAGCAAGAAACATAGAAAGTTATTATATAATGCTAAGGGATCAATTAATCAAGAAGATATGGCAATTATAAATATTTATGTATGCACCCAACATCAGAACACCTGAATATATTAAGCAAATTGTAACAGGTCTGAAGGGAGAAATAGAAAACAATATAATAATAGTAGAGGACCACAATATTCTTCTTTCAGAAATGAATAGATCCTTCAGATAATCAACAAGGAAACTGACCTGAATCATACTGTAGACTAAAGGGACCTAACAGACACATACAGAAACTTCTATCCAAAAGCAACAGAATACATATTCTCTTCTAGTGCACATATTCTTCAGGGTAGATCACATGATAGGTCACAAAACATGTCTTAGCAAGTTTAAGAAGAATAAAATCATCCTTATCGATTTGTCTTTTACTAAAATTTTTATTTAAATTACAGTTAGTTAACATACAGTGTAATATTTAATTTCGTTTGTATAATATAGTGATTCAACACTTCCATAATGCTCATCTCAGCAAGTACACTCCTTAATCCCCATCACCTATTTTACCCAACCCCCCACCAACCTCCCTTCTGGTGACCATCAGTTTGTTCTCCATAGTTAAGAGTCTGTTTCTTGGTTTGCCTCCTCTCTTCCCCCAACCCTTTGCCCATTTGTTTTGTTTCTTAAATTCCACATATGAGTGAAATCATATGGTATTTGTCTTTCTCTGACTGACTTATTTCACTTAGCATAATACTTTGTAGCTCCATCCATGTCATTGCAAATGTCAAGATTTCATTCTTTTTTATGGCTGAGTAATATTCCATTGTCTGTGTGTGTGTGTGTGTGTGTGTGTGTGTGTGTGTGTATATATATATACACACACACACACATATATATACCACATTTGTCTATAGATGGACACTTTGGTGGCTTCCATTATCTTGACTGTTGTAAATAATGTTGAAATAAACATAGGGGTGCATACTTCTTTTTAAATTATTGTTTTCATTTTCTTTGGGTAAATACCCAGTAGTGGAATTATTGGATCCTATGGTACTCCTATTTTTAAATTTTTGAGGAACTTCCATACTGTTTCCCACAGTGGCTGTACCAATTTACATTCCCACCAACAGTGCACAAAAGTTCCTTAATCATACCAAGTATCTTTTCCAATCACAATAGTATGAAACTAGAAATTAATAAAAGAAGGAAAGATGGAAATAAATTACCTAATTTTATACCTCATGGAGCTAGGAAAAAAAAAAAAACTAAGCTCAAAGTTAGAAGAAGGAAGGAAATAACCAACATCAAAGCAAAAGTAAATGAAATAGAGACTAGAAACACAACAGAAAAAAATCAATGAAGCTAAGACCTGATTTTTAAAAAATATTAAAAAAGACAAACTTTAACTATACTAACTCAAGAAAAGAGAAAGAAATCAAATAAAATCAGAGATGAAAGAGGAGACATTACAACAGATACCACAGAAATGCAAAGAATCATGAGACACTACTATGAATAATTTTAGCCAAACAAACTGGATAACCTAGATGAAATGGATAAATTCCTATAAACATATAATCTATCAAGAATGAAACATGAAAAATAGAAAATCTGAACAGACCAATAAGAGTATGGAGATGAATCAGTAATCAAAAACTCCCAAAACAGAAAATCCCCAAACCAGATTGTTTTTGGGGAATGTTAACAAATATTTAAAGAAAGATTAACAACAATCTTTCTCAAGCACTTTCAAAAATTGAAGAGAAGACACTCTCAAACTCATCTGCAAGAACAGCATTACCCTGATACCAAAATCAGATAAGGATACCACAAGAAAAGAAAATTACAGACAAATATGTTATAAATATAGACACAAAAATTCTTTTTTTTTACTTCTTTTTTTTTTTTTCAATTTTATATCCAGTATAGTTAACATGCAGTGTTATAGTTGGGTTAATATTTGTTAATATAATAGCTGTAGTAATAGAGATACTCTAAAATCTTAATGTCCTAATACAATTTAATTTCTGTTTCAGTCAAATTTCAATTAGGGTTTAACAAATGGCCTTCCATTTGGTTAGATGCAAAAATTCTTAACAAAATATTACCAAACCAAATTCAACAACACATCAAAAAGATAATTGATCATGAGAAAGTAGGATTTATCTGAGATGATTCAACATATATAAATCAATAAATGTGAAACACCACATAAATTGAATGAAAGATAAAAAGATACGAATCATATGATCATCTCGATAAATGCACAAAAAGCACTTAACAAAATATAACATCTTTTCCTGATAAAAACTCTTAACAAATTTTTATGATACCACATCATAATAAAGGCCATATACAAGTCCACAGCTAATATTTATACTCAATGGTAAAATTTTGAAAGATTTTCATCTGAGATGAAAAATAAGATAACTCTTGTTCAACATAGTATTGGAATTCCCATTTATAGTAATCAGGCAAGATAAAGATATAAATAGTACCCAAATCAGTAAGGAAGAAGAAAAATTATCTTTGCAGATAATATGATCCTATGTATAGAAAATACTAAAGACACTACGAAAAAAATTGTATCTACCCAACAAATTCAATGAAGTTGCAAGATACCAAATCAACATCCAGAAAACAGTTGTGCTTCTTACATGTATGATGAAACATCTGAAGGCAAAAAACAACAACAGCAACAAAAAAACAAAAAAACAATTCCATTCACAATAACATCAAAAAAATTAAAATATTTAGGAATAAATTTAACCAATGAGGTGAACTATCTGTACACTGAACTTAATGAAAGAAATTGAAGAAGAGACAAACAAATGGAAATGTGTCCCATGTTCATGGATTGAAAGAATTAAAATTGTTAAAATGTCCATACTACTCAAAGTCATCCATAGGTTCAATGAAATCCCTACCAAAGTTTCACAGAAATACAAAAAACAATTAAAGTTTGTTTGGAGTTGTAGAAGACCCTGAAGAGCAAAAGTGACCCAGAAAAAGAAGACCAAAAGCTGGAGGCATCACACTCTCTGATTTCAAACTATACTACAAAGCTATAGTAATCAAAACAGTATAGTACTGGCATAAAAATAGACATGTAGAACAATGGAGCAGAATTGAGAGCCCAGAAATAAACCCCTGCATATATGGTCAAGTAATATTTGACAAGAGACCCAAAAATACTCAATGGGGAAAGGATAGTCTTCTCAAAATGTCATTTAGGGGAAAACTGGATAACCACATGCAAATTAATTAAATAAATAATAAATAAATAAATTTTGCTACTCTGTGGTATCTGTTGTAATGTCTCCTCTTTCATTTCTGATTTTATTTGATTTCTTTCTCTTTTATTCAGTTAATATAGTTAAAGGTTTGTCTTTTTTAATATTTTTTAAAAATACATTGTAAAAAATGTATTTCTACATTTGTGGAAAACTTGAAGACTGTCCCTCAGGCCTAACCTCCAGGCTAACTAAATAGGCCTCTGCATAGGAAGACTGGGATTGTGTTTCAGGCTGCTCTTTGTGCAGTATCCTTATAGTGATAGTGGTCTGCCAAAAACTCTTTCTGATTGTTATAGCCCCATGGACTTCTGGAATGCTAACACTCTTGGCTACCAGGCTAGGAGATCAAGTGGTGTCTCCTGTGTGGATTGTGTATACCCACTCACTTTAGCAAGGCAGCTGGAGAGTGTATGGGGTGAAGGATGCTTACCAGTTGAGTTCTGGGTATTCCTATACCACTATCTTGGAAAGCCTGAGCAAGTGCTTTTAAATTGAATGTTTACTTGATAGATATTTAGTTAAATTATTATTATTGGATTTATATTTATTTAGTTATTCTATTTGTCTAATGTTCTTTTCCCTCTAGGCTTCATTTTATTAATTGGTGGAATTTTAATTCTTTTATTTTTTTCTAAAAATTTTGAATTGTTTTCCTAGTGTTTACTCTGGAATTACAATACAGGCATTCCTCAAAAGATATTGCAGGTTCAGTTCCATACCACCACAATAAAGCAAATATCACAATAAAGCAAGTTAATCTTCCAGTTTCCCAGTGTATATAAAAGTTATGTTTGCAGTATATTGTAGTCTATTAAGTGTGCATTATCATTACAAAAACATTGTAAATACCTTAATGTAAAAACATATTATTGCTGAAAAGTGTTAAGCATCATCTGAGCTTTCAGCGAGTCATAATATTTTTGCAGGTGGAGAGTTTTGCCTCAAAGTTGACGGCTGCTGACTGATCAGGGTGGTGGTTGCTGAAGGCTAGGATGGCTGTGGCATTTTGTTAAAATAAGACAACAATGAAATTTGTTGCATTGATTGACTCTTCCTTTCATGAATGATTCTTTGTAACATGTGATGTTGTTTGATAGCATTTTTACCTATAGTATACCTCCTTTAAAAATTGAAACCCTGCTTTATGAACCAAGTTTATGTAATATTCTAAATCCTTTGCTGTCATTTCAACAATCTTCGCAGTACCTTCACCAGGAGTAGATTCTATCTCAAGAAACCATTTTCTTTGCTCATCCATAAGAAGCAACTCCTCATCTGTTAGTTTTATGATGAGATTGCAGTGATTCAGTCACATCTTCAGGTACCACTTCTAATCTAATTTTCTTACCACGTCTGCAATTACTTCCTCCACCAGTCTTGAATCACTCAAAGTCATCCATAAGGGTTGGAATCAACTTGTTCTAAACTCCTGTTAATGTTGATATTTTGGCCTCTCCCCACGAATCACAAATGCTCTTAATTGCATTTAAAATGGTGAATCCTTTCCAGAAAATTTTCAATTTCCTTTGCCCAGATCTATCAGAGGAATCACTATCTATAGCTGCCATAGATTTATGAAGTGCATTTCCTAAGTAATAGGACTTGAAAGTTAAAATTACTCCTTCATCTATGGGCTTTAGAATTAATGTTTTGTTAGCAGGCATAAAAACAACATTAATTTTATTGTACATCTCCATCAGAGCTCTTAGGGGACCAGATGCATTGTCAAGGAGCAATGTTATTTTGAAAAACATCTATTTTTCTCAGCAGCAGGCTTCAACAGTGTGTTTAAAATATTCAGTAAACCGTGCTGTAAATGGATGTGCTGTCACCCAACTTTTCTGTTCCATTTATAGAGGACATACATGCAGAGTAGATTTAGCATAATTCTTAAGGTTTTTGGATTTTAAGAATGGTAAATGAGCATTGACTTCAACTCAGTCACCAACTGCATAAGCCCCTAACAGCAGAGACTCAGACTGCCCTTTGAAGCTTTGAAGCCAGGCATTGACTTTTCCTCTCTAGCTATGAGATTAATAGACAGCATTTTCTTTCAATAGAAGACTGTTTTGTCTACATTGAAAATAGATTGTTTAGTGTAGTCACATTCATTAGTTATCTTAGCTAGATTTTCTGGCTAACTTGCTGCAATTTCTACAGCAGCACTTGCTGCTTCACTTTGCACTTTTATATTATGGAGATGGCTTCTTTCCTTAAACATCATGAACCAACCTCTGCTACTTTCCAATTTTTCTTCTTCAGTTTCCTCACCTCTCTTGGCATTTGTAGAATTGAGAATTAGGGCCTTGTTCTGGATTGAGCTTTGGCTTAAAGGAATGTTCTGGCTGGTTTGATCTTCTATCCAGACTACTAAAACTTTTTCCATATCAGCAGTAAGGCTATTTTGCTTTTTTATTATTTGTATGTTTATGGATTAGCACTTTTAATTTTCTTCAAAAATTTGCATGCTTAACCTGGCTAACTGGTGCTAGAGGCCTAGCTTTGGCCTATCTTGGCTTTCAATATGTCTTCTTTACTAAGCTTAATCATCTGGGGCTTTTGATTTAAATTCAAAGACATGTGATTTTTCCTTCCCCTTGTGCACTTAGAGGCCATTGTAGGGTTATTAACTGGCCTAAGTTAAGTATTGTTGTGTATCAGGGAATATGGAGGCACAAGAAGAGAGAGAAGAGGGACAGTTTATTGGTGGAGCAGTCAAAGCACATATAATATTTATTCATTAAGTTCACATCTTATTTCTTGCTTTGACACTATTAAAACCTGAGGATGGTCTTCTAACTTATTTCACTAAGTTGATGAAAAGTAAGTATCTGAGAAAATCTCATTACAAATATTGTGTAACACTAATTAATTAAAGCCACTATTCAAGATAACTCTTTTAATTACTCAGGTGATCATGAAAGATTTGACTCAGCATTATAGTTCTTTAAGTATTTCATAAAGAACATCTATTTTTTAAAATTTTAATTTCTACTCACCAGATTTCTGAACATTTCCATCATCAATACTTCCCCCTGGTGAACCAATCTGGAATTCACAATATGGAGGCCTATAGCCAGGAAAGCAATGACAATTACCCAAATTATTACATATCTGAAACAAACAAACAAAAAAAGCCATATAATTACTATAAATTGTGTTAGTTTTTATATCTTATGTATATCTTCAAAAGAACAAAATCACTATTTTTCTAAGTTTATTAATACTGTATGAGAAATGTTAGAAAAAATAGTGAAAATTTTGACAACATAATGGTCAATGACAAAATCACTACTTATATGATAGTATATTTATGACCCCTATATATTGACTGTTTTTGATAAGTACTTTGCCTTTCCCCAATCATTTTTAATAAATAGGATTCAATAAATTATGAGTACAATAAATAAGAGTACAACATTGGATGAATTTAGAATTTCTAAAACTATCTCATTTAGTTATTTTTTAAACATTTGCTACCACCACTTCTGCATTTTCTATACCTACACTTTAATTTCTACACAAAATATTGTAATAAAATTACTATCAATTGACTTGGCCACTTTAATTTCTTAACTTAATCCCCTTTTCAAAATTTTACTTTGGTGACCAGTCATTTGTATTTCATTTTTAAGTGAACACATTTTCCAAAATAAAATAAAATAGTTGCAAAAAATATTAAAAATGAACAATAAAATAAAACTTTATAATAAACTTGCAATTCTAGAGGTTTACATCTATGGAATTTACATGTTATTGTGCTTTTACATTTAATAGTTTAGTATTAATTTTCATTTTAAAGTAAAACAAGTAAATAAAATTTTGTAAAATTCAAACAATTAAAATGCATAAAGCTAAGAGTTCTCACCCACTAATTAAGTTCCACTCTCCACCAGTAAAATGTTTCCTTGTTTCCTTCCTACTACTATGTCACTGTCTATTTCTCCCTTCAGTTTTGTTCACATTTCTTTTATATATTTAGATGTTTGGAATTCAGGTGCATATCTATTACAATTTTTATATTCTCTTGATGAATTGATTCTTTTATCATTATATAGTGACCTTCTTGTCTTTTTTGACAAGTTTTGCTAAAGTATGTTTTCTCTGATATAAGTATAGCCACACTACTGTCTTTTAGTTACCATTTGCATGGGAAATCTCTTTCCGTTCCTCCACATTAAGCCTATGTGTGTCCTTAAAAGTAAAGTAAATCATTGTAGGCAGCATATCATTTCATGTTGTATTTTAATAAAAATTCAATTAATTTATATTTAAAGTAATTATGGGTTAGTAAGGATTTACTATTACCTTTGTTTTCCCTATTTTCTGGTGGTTTCTTTGTTCTGTTTTTCCTCTCTTGCTGTTCTCCTTTGTGATTTGATTTTTTAAAAAAATACTTTTATGCTTTGATTACTTTCTCCTTCTCTTTAGTGAGTCACCAACTGCATAAGCCCCTAACTACAGGTTTTTTATTTGGGCTATCATGAGGCTTACGTAAAATATTTTGTAGATAGAACAGTCTATTTTAAGCTGATAACAACCCAACTTTGACCTTATACAAATATTCTACACTTTAATTTCTCCTTCCCCCACATTTTGTGTAATTGATGCCAAAATTTCCATCATTTTATATGGTGTATTCATTAACACATTTTTGTATCTAGTTACTTTTAATATTTTTCTTTTAAAGAATTGTTATTTATTTATTTATTTATTTATTTATTTATTTATTTATTTTTGAGAGGGAGAGAGAGAGAGCATGAGCAGGTAGGAGGCGCAGAGAGAGAGGGAGAAGCAGGATTGTAAGAACATGACCTGAGCCAAAGGCAGACACTAAACCAACTGAGCCACCCAGATGCCCTAATTTTAAAACTTGTGTCTCTTAACTTTTATAAAAGAGTTTAAAGTGATTTACATGTTAACAATGCAATATTAGAGTATTATGAATTTGAATATATTTTAATTTTTACAGTAGCTTTTATGCTTTTACATGTTTTCATGTTGTTAGTTTCTATTTTTAAACTTGAAGAGCTCCCTTTTGCATTTCAGAAGAGAGGATATATGAAGAAATAATTACTGAAAACTTCCCAAATTCAATGAATAACATGAATTCAAACATCTGAAAGCTCACAAACTTCAAGTAAGATGAACTTAAAATGGCTCACACTGGTGCATATTATAATCAAACTTTAAAAGCCAAAAGCAGAGAGAGAATTTAGAAAGCAGCAAGGGAAGTAACTTGTCACATACAAGAGATCCTAAGTAAGATTATAAGCAGCTTTCTCATGAGAAACTTTGGAAACCATCATTTGTTGCTTTTTCTCTAGTTCTTTAAGGTGTAGAGTTAGTTGGAGAATTTAGGATTCTTCTAATTTTTGAGTGAGTCTTGGATGGCTATGTATTTCCCCCTTAGGACTGCCTTTGCAGTATCCCATAGGTTTTGGACTGATGTGTTTTCATTCTCATAGGTTTCCATGAATTGTTTAAGTTCTTCTTTGATTTCCTGGTTGACCCAAACATTCTTGAGCAGAGTGGTCTTTAGCTTCCAAGTGTTCGAATTTCTGCCAAAGTTTTTCTTGTGATTGAGTTCCAGTTTTAAGGCATTATGGTCTGAGAATATGCAGGAATAATCTCAACCTTTTGGTGTCGGTTGAGTCCTGATTTGTGACCCAGTATGTGGTCTATTCTGGAGAAAGTTCCATGTGCGCTCAAGAAGAATGAGTATTCTGTTGCTTTAGAATGGAATGTTCTGCATATATCTATGAGGTCCATCTGGTCCAGTGTGTCATTCAAAGCTCTTGTTCTTTGTTGATTTTCTTTAGAAGAGAAATAATTAAGATTAGAGCAGAGATCAATGAATTAGAAACCAGAAACACGGTAGATCAGATCAACAAAACTAGAAGCTGGTTCTTGGAAAGAATTAATAAGATCAATAAACCACTGGCCAGACTTATCCAAAATAAAAGAGAAATGACCCAAATTAATAAAATGATGAATGAAATGGGAGAGATCATGACTAACACCAAGGAAATAGAAACAATTATTAGAAATTATTATCAACAACTATATGCCAATAAACTGAGCAATCTGGATGAAATGGAGGCCTTCCTGGAAACATATAAACTCCCAAGACTGAAGCAGGAAGAAATTGACAACCTGAATAGGCCAATAACCAGTAACATGATTGAAGCAGTGATCAAAAATCTCCCAAAAAACAAGAGTCCTGTGCCTGATGGATTCCCTGGGGAATTCTACCAAACATTCAAAGAAGAAATAATACCTATTCTCCTGAAGCTGTTTCAAAAAATAGAAACAGAAGGAATGCTTCCAGACTCATTCTATGAGACCAGCATTACCTTAATCCCTAAACCAGGCAAAGACCCCATCAAAAAGGAAAATTTCAGACCAATATCCCTGATGAATATGGATTCTAAAATCCTCAACAAAATCCTAGCTAACAGGATCCAACAATACATTAAAAGGATCATCCATCACGACCAAGTGGGATTTATCCCCAGGATGCAAGGGTGGTTCAACATTCACAAATCAATCAATGTGATAGAACACATTAATAAGAGGAGAGAGAAAAAACATATGGTCCTCTCAATTGATGCAGAAAAAGCATTTGACAAAATACAGCATCCTTCCCTGATTAAAACTCTTCAGAGTATAGGGATAGAGGGAACATTCCTCAAGTTCATAAAATCCATCTATGAAAAACCCACAGCAAATATCATCCTCAATGGGGAAAAGCTGAGAGCCCTTCCCTTAAGATCAGGAACACGTCAAGGATGCCCACTCTCAGCACTATTGTTCAACATAGTACTATAAGTCCTAGCAACAGCAATTAGACAACAAAAAGAAATACAATTATTCAAATTGGCAAAGAAGAAATCAAACTATCTCTCTTCGCAAATGACATGATACTTTACGTGGAAAACCCAAAAGATTCAACCCCCAAATTACTAGAACTCATCCAGCAATTCAGTAATGTGGCAGGATACAAAATCAATGCACAGAAATCAGTTGCTTTCTTGTACACTAGCAATGCAACTGTAGAAAGAGAAATTAGAGAAATGATTCCATTTACAATAGCACCAAAAACCATAAGATACCTCAGAATAAACCTAACCAAAGAGGTAAAGGATCTATACTCTAGGAACTACAGAACACTCATGAAAGAAATTGAAGAAGACACAAAAAGATGGAAAAACATTCCATGCTCAATGGATCGGAAGAATAAACATTATTAAAATGTCTATGCTACCCAGAACAATCTATACCTTCAATGCCATCCCGATCAAAATTCCAATGATGTTTTTCAAAGTGCTGCAACAAACAAGCCTAAAATTTGTATGGAGTCAGAAAAGACCCCAAATCACCAAGGAAATGTTGAAAAAGAAAAACAAAGCTGGGGACATCACGTTGCCAGATTTCAAGCTATATTACAAAGCTGTGATCACCAAGACAGCATGGTACTGGCACAAAAACAGACATATAGACCAATGGAACAAAATAGAGAACCCAGATATGGACCCTCAACTCTATGGTCAAATAATCTTTGACAAAGCAGGAAAAAACATGCAATGGAAAAAAGACAGTCTCTTCAATAAATGGTGCTGGGAAAATTGGACAGCCACATGCAGAAGAATGAAACTCGACCATTCTCTAACACCATACACAAAGATAAACTCAAAATGGATGAAAAACCTCAATGTGAGACAGGAATCCATTAAAATCCTAGAGGAGAACATAGGGAGTAAGCTCTTTGACATTGGCCACAGCAACTTCTTTCAAGATACATCTCCAAAGGCTATTGAAACAAAGGCAAAAATGAACTTTTGGGACTTCATCAAGATAAAAAGCTTCTGCACAGCAAAGGAAACAGTCAACAAAACAAAGAGGCAACCCACAGAATGGGAGAAGATATTTGCAAATGACACTACAGATAAAGGGCTGGTATCCAAGATCTATAAAGAACTTCTCAAACTCAACACCCAAAAAACAAATAGTCAAGTCAAAAAATGGGCAGAAGACATGAACAGACACTTCTCCAAAGAAGACATACAAATGGCTAACAGACATATGAAAAAATGTTCATCATCATTAGCCATCAGGGAAATTCAAATCAAAACCACATTGAGATACCACCTTAAACCAGTTAGAATGGCAAAAATTGACAGGGCAAGAAACAAATGTTGGAGAAGTTGTGGAGAAAAGGGATCCCTCCTACCCTGTTGGTGGGAATGCAAGTTGGTACAGCTACTTTGGAAAATAGTGTGGAAGTGTCTCAAAAAATTAAAAATAGAGGTGCCCTATGACCCAGCAATTGCACTCCTGGGTATTTACCCCAAAGACACAGATGTAGTGAAAATAAGGGCCATATGCACCCCAATGTTCATAGCAGCAATGTCCACAATAACCAAACTGGAAAAAGCTGAGATGTCCTCCAACAGATGAATGGATAAAGAAGATGTGGTCCATATATACAATGGAATATTACTCAGCCACCAGAAAGGATGAATACCCAACTTTTACATCAACTTGGATGGGACTGGAGGAGATTATGGTAGGTGAAAGAAGTCAAGCAGAGAAAGTCAATTAGCATATGGTTTCACTTATCTGTGGAACATAAGGAATAGCATGGAGGACATTAGGAGAAGGAAGGGAAAAATGAAGGGAGGGAAATCGGAGGGAGAGATGAATCATGAGAGACTATGGACTCTGAGAAACAAACTGAGGGTTTTAGAGGGGAGGGGGGTGGGGGATGGGTTAGCCCAGTGATGGGTATTAAGGAGGGCATATACTGCATGGAGCACTGGGTGTTATATGAAAACAATGAATCGTGGATCACCACATCAAAAACTAATGATGTATTGTATGGTGACTAACATAACATAATAAAATAAAATTAAAAAAAAAAAAGAAACTTTGGAAACCAGCAGGGGGATGGCTGATATATTCAAAGTGCTACTAGAAAAAAAGAAAAAAAAGAAAAAAGAAAGAAGAAAGAAAGAAAGAAAGAAGAAAGAAAGAAAGAAAGAAAGAAGAAACAAACAAAAACCACCTGTCAAACAAGAATCCTATATTTGGCAAAATGTTCTTTAAATGTAAGGGAGAAATTAAATAATTCCCAAATAAGGAAGAGTTAGGGAAATCATTATTACTATAGCAGCCCTGCAAGAAATGGTCAATGGAGTCTCGCAAGGTGATTTGGAAAGGGCAGTATATTATAATTATAAAGTTATTATAATTATATATAATATATAATTATAAAGTATATTATAATTATAAAGTTATATGAAAAAATAAAGATCTCAATAAAGGTAAATACATGTGTATTTTTCAAAGCTAAAATTATTGTAACAATTATAACTCTAATTTTTATTTTCTACTGGCTAAGAAACTAATAGTTTAAAAAAACAATTATTAGTCTAAAAGCTAGTATTACTGTAACCTTTCTAACTCCACTTTTTTTTCTTTCTTTGCAGCATTACTTTTTTTGAATTTTATTATGTTATGTTAATCACCATACATTACATCATTAGTTTTTGATGTAGTATTCTATGATTCATTGTTTGCGTATAATGTTTTTATGTAACTTAAGAGAGTAATATCTGATGTTAACTTGCAAGGACCATACCTCTGTATAATCTTCTTCTAGCAAGCAGTGAATTTTGTTCCTTGATAGAAATAAATGGATCATTTCTGTATGGTTACAAGCCATACTAAAGACAAAAATCACAATTTGAAGAAATAGAACAAGGTGAGGGTCAGATAGATAGGGTAGATATGTTGGAATTATCAGACTAGAGGTCTAAAAGAACCATGGTTAGTGTACTAGGGGAAAGTAGACGACATAAAAGAACAGATGGGTAAAGCAAGCAGAGAGCTAGAAACTTTAAAAAAAATATTTAAAATGCCAGAAATCAAAAGCGCTATAGAAGAAATGAATTCTTTTGATGGGCTCATGTGTATACAACCAAAGAAATAATCAGTGAACTTGAGGACATGTCATTAGAAAATTCCAAAACTGAAATCTAAAGAGCAAAAAATAATAAAAAAGACATAACAGAATATCCAAGAAGTGTAAGACAACTAAAAAAGATATAACATGCATGTCATGGGAATACCAGAAGGAGAAAAAAGAAAGGACAGAAAAATATTTGAAGCAAAATTTCCCAACATTAATGATAGACACAAAACCTCAAATCGAGGAACTTCAGAGAATACCAAGCAAGGTAAATATTTCAAAAATCCATGTAGAAATAATATATTCAAACTGTGGAAAATAAAAAATGAAGAGAAAATCTTGAAAAAACTAGAAAAAAACCCCCAAAACCTTATCTATAGAAGAGCAAGGGAGAGAATTACATTGGACTTCTCTTCAGAAATCATGAAAGCAAGAGGAAAATGGAATGAAATATTTAAAATGTTGAAGGAAAAACAAATACCCACCTTTAATGTGTATCCATTAAAATTATTATTCAAAAGAGAAGGAGAAATTAAACTATCTCAAACAAACAAACTTTCAGAAACCTTTTCACAAGTGTACCTGCTTTGCAAGAAATGCTTCAGAAAGTACTGATATAGATTAGACACTAAAAAAAAAAAAAAAAAAAAAAGAGTAAAAGAGAATGAATAAAAGAAGGTAAAATAATTTTTTAATTTTTCTTATTCTTAATTAATTTAAGAAATAACAACTTGATTAAAATAATGGCAACATTGTATTTGGTGATTAATATCTTATAGGTAAGAGAAATTAATTACAGAAATATAAGGCATGAGAGGGAGGTACTGGGAATACTCTGTTACAAAGTACTTATACCACCCATAAAAATTTCTAAGTATAGTTGATTTATTGAGAGAAAAGTAAAAATTGAATTCTATAAAATGCTAAATTCAAAACAGAAAAAAAAAAAACAGAAAAAGAATGGAAGACAAAATATAAATGAAAAACAAGGCCAACAAATAGAAAACTGTAACAGAGAAGGTACATATTAATCTAATTACATCAATAATTACTTTAAAAACCAATAGTCAAAATACACCATTATTAAAAGAGATTTTCAAGGTCAACACCCCGACATCTAATAGTAAAACTTACGAGTCTCAGAGA